>NC_025993.2:141210270-141236293 GCF_000442705.2 Elaeis guineensis
TCCAAGGAGGATGTTCAGAGTTCATCCTCGAGGACGAGATCGACCATGTGGCTGATGTGTTCATAAGAAGGTTTCATAGGCAGATAAGGATGCAGAAGCTGGAGTCCTTCAAGAGGTATCAAGAGATGTTGGAAAGGAGTGTGTAGGAGATTAACTAAAGGAACGCAAAAGACTCCTTTAATTCGTTTAGCAGGTGAGCCTTAGAGAGATGAGCCTGACCCAGAGAGGAACAAAGAAAGGAATTGTGGTGGGTGACCACCTGGCTTTAATAAATCCGGCCAGGTGGTATCATCATCTGGCGTAGTGGTTGATCTCTAGGATTCTCACCTTCCAGTTACTTCTTTTAGTTACTTGTTTGGAGCTATGTTTAGTTGTAGAACTTTGCTGCTTTACAGAAAAATAAAAAAGGCATGTATCATGTATGTAATTATAAAATAACAAAAGGCCATGCAGCATTTATTTTAGTGCAGTGCGCGGTCCTTGAAGCTGTTTTAAGTGTATCTTCCCTGAAATTGTAGGAACGGAAAGCATGTTTCACCTTCCCAAGTTACAAGAAGGATTTCCTGACATATATACTATATGGATACTGATTCTTCTAGACTCGTAATGATGAGTAAATTGTGCTGCATTCTAATTTGTGTGTAATAACAATAAATATAATTTCTGAGCCAGGATCTGAAACGCTCTTTATCTATAATTACGAGAGAGCAACGAAAAGTTTAATTTCTTTGGTCAAAAATCTTTGCGATAGACACATGTGAGCTTACCTGAATTGCGTCCAGGAGTCCGTAGCTAAACTCCCAAGGAAATGCAAGGTGCATCTTTGTGACGAATCTTTTCACCGTACCAATTCTCAGCTTTTACAGACGTCAATGCATCAGACTCTGGGTGCTTATTAGCTCCATAAGTGAGATACAATTTGAGAGAGGGTGTTCTTAACGGGAGGTGAAGGGACAAGAGGGGCTCGTGCCTTGGCTCAAAAGTATCTCATCGTACAAACATGATGCCGCGAATATCTTTAACAGCCTGGCTGGGAAGAACTTGTTAGGTAAGACGGTACGCCTAAGGCTTTTACGTGCGTCTCAAGTGGCTATCCACTGGCACAGCCACTTCAGCTCTTTTTAATAAGGATTTCTATTTATATTGTTTTTTATTCAAGACAATTCAGATCCGGGTTTTATTTAGGACTTCAATTAGAGAAAAAGAAAAGGATGGGTCGAAAAGAATGAACTGAGAGCGAGTCCAAGAGGGAGTGGATTCAGAAGCCTTGGCAGGAATGAAAAATGTTGTCTGGAGCCGGATACCATGATCCAGAATCCCAAGCATTCTTTATGAAAAACCATAAATTATCATGATCCAGAAACTTCATGATGGCACTTACATTCTTCCAGAGGAATTAAAGGGACATTTGGTTCATAACCAAAATCAAAATAAGAATAGGAATCGAAATGGTTTGGAATCGGAATCGAAATGATCAAATCTTCCGAAGTATTTGATTTGTGATCGAAATTGAAATCGGAATGAATGATTTCCATTATCGTTGTTTGGTTCATCTAAATATAGGAATCGAAATGAATCTTTATTTTGAAAATATAAATCAAAATAGATTTTTATATAAAATAATTTTTTTAAATAAGAGATAAAATATTTTATAAATAAAATATAAAATATGAGTAATATTATGAAAAATAAAAAAAAATAGGAAAAAAAGAAAAAAAAATAGAAGAAGGCACGGAGCTCCTTTTCCCGTGCCTTATCCGTGCCCACCCCACCCCGACGCCACACAAGCTCCTCCGCCGCATGCGCCCTCCAACCCCGGCGACCCATCATCTCCGACTCCTCCGCTGGTCTGCCCCACCCCCGGCCACCCGCCATTCATGGCTCCATCACCGCAGGATCAGCTTGAGTTGGAAACGCGGCATCCTTGCCGGCCAAACAGATCGAGAGAAGCTTCTTGGCCACCCACGACCCATCCTATTCTGAGTTCCAGCCTCTCCTCGCCGACCCGAACGATGTTTTCTCCCTGGGCTTCCTCCGCTTCAACTCCACCCAACTCGAGCTCGCAGTCCTCCACCTTCCCTCCTCCCCACCCGTCTGGCATGCCAACCATGCTCGCCCAGCACCCTGGTCCTCTTTGACCCAAAAATTGGGATAATCTAGTCAACTCCGACCGTCGGTGGGGACCGACTCGTTCTCCTTGACTCCTTCAATCTTCAAATCCAAAAGCTCGAAGATCCTCACCACCACCACCGATTGCTCTTCGCACTGATCGCAAAGCTTCTCCACGCCCCCTGCCCCTTGCGGCCAGTGCTTTCTTCGTGTCATCGCACCCTCCTCCACCTACCTGGCCCTACCACAGCTCACGACTGCCCCCTGCGGCCCGTGGTTTCTCCGCGCCACCAAACCCCCACCCGCCCCCGCCACACCTCCGTGCTCCCCCACCCACCCGCGGACACCACCTCCCCACCCAACCGATGGATGTTTTTTTATAAAAAAAAAAAATTATCTCATTCCACTGGATTGAGGCTTTGACTCCCATAGGGATGATCCTGATTCAATTATAGAGAATTAAGCCATTCCCATTCTTCTCTGGAATGAGAGTCAGAGTGGGACTCCCCCCTAACCAAACAACTGAAATCGGAGTCATCCATTCTCATTCCCATTCCATATCTTTATTCCTTCAACCAAACACCCCCTAAGAATCTTGTGAGGAACCAAATACCATGACGTCAATATTTTTTTTATACCTAAAATAATATACAAACCCAAACATGCGATTTTACTCCCCCCTCCAAAAAAAAAAATAAATATATGTTTATTATAATTTATCTAATTAAATCCATCCAGATGCGGCTCACACTAACGTATTGGGATTCATTTTACATGTTTTATGATTGATCTGGACTCTGATTAAAGACAAACCTCTGATAAAGTGATAGGGATATTTTGATAGTTTAATAAAGTTGAGCTCTACACAACCATCATGAATAACATCCATCTTCCAATCATTACGATTGATTCAGATACTACCTCTGATGGATAAGACACGTTATAAAAGGACTCCTATGGATTTGATGCTCGACTCATTGGAGAGCTTGTGAGATCTTCCCCATCGGGTATACTCGGATTAGAGATTGAAAAATCAAGGGACTCCTCAACAAACAGTAAAGAGCACATCCCGTAGAAAATTTAATCCACATTTGAAGATAAAGATATCTCTAGTCATTGTTATTCAAGCCCAAAATGAATTACAAATGAACAAAATTGTAAGAATACCGAAAGATAATCTTGTAGATGAATCTGCCATATTTTTATCTTACAAAAAAAAATATTACAAAAGAGTTCTGCTAGTTTATACCAGAGGATTTCAATGCCTAACTTGACAGAGAGTCATAGACTATAGGCTAGACTGGGGGCCTTTTTAGATTAACATAATTTTTTCCTTGCATCAAAGAAGTACAATCATAGTGGAGATTTTATTTTGACTTGAGTCTATTTATATCTCAAAAGAGTTTTAATTATTCATTATTACCTTAATTATTTTAAATTATCTTTAATGATTAGGTTATAAGTGAGCCACATCAAGTTCCTAAGATGACCAATAAAATAATACAAATCAAAACTTTTGCTTAAATAAAAAACTAGTCAAAGACCTGTGCATTACATGGGGTCGGATGCACAAAAATAATTTTTTCAGATATTGTTATCCTATTTTTCAGATATTACTATATTTTTATTATTATTCAAATTATTATTAATAATAAATTGATATTTTAAAATAATATTTTTATTATTATTTTAAAAAATAATATTTTTAAAATAATATTTTATTATTAATTTTTTAAAATTAATTTTTAAAAATAATATGTTATTATATAAATAATATTTTAAATTAATAATAAAAATATTATTTTTTAAAATAATATTTTAAAAAATAATATTTTTATTATTATTTTAAAATTAATATTTTTAGTTTCATATTATTATTAATAATAAAATAATAATATCTTTTTCTCTCTCTTTTTAAATATTTTTTTCTTCCTCCCATTGCCCCCACCCCCACAGCATGAGACCCAAATCACGGCCATCTATGCTACCCCCCCACGACCTCACCTCATTGCAGTCTGTGTCAGATGTATGAAAATAATTTTTTTGATATTACTATTTTTTTATTATTATTTAAATTATTATTAATAATAAATAATATTATAAAAATAATATATTTATTATTATTTAAAAATAATATTTTTTTAAATAATATTTTATTATTAATTTTTTGAAATATTTTTTTGAAAATAATATGTTATAATTATTAATAGTATTTTTAAAATAATAATTTTATTATTATTTTTAAATTAATATTTTTCTTCTACTTCAAACTATTATTAATAATAAAATAATAATATTTTTTTACTTTTTTCCTCCCCCTCTCCAAATATTTTTTTTAAAATTAATACCCTAAAAAAATAATATTTTAAATTATTAATAATAAAATAATAATATTTTTCTTCCCCTCCCAATTTTTTTTTCTTTTTCTTCCTTGCCTTCCCTTCCTCCCGCCGTCTCCCCCTCACCCCCCGCCACGTCCCCCAGCTCCGGCACCACCAACCCCCTTCCCTTCCCCTCTGCGGCCTCATCCTATCACCGTCCCCTCCTGTTTCCTCTCTCAGCCCTGGCAAATCTGAAACCCCATGGCTTCGCGCGAGCAACGACGATCGCCCCTCCCCTCCCCCAGCTCCGACGCTATCAATTTGGCCCCACCCCCACCGGTATCTATGCCATACCTACCATCCATATTGTACCCGACTCTATGTGACCACCAAACCCCTCCCCTCTCCTTCCCTGGCTCCGATGCCACCAACCCCACTCCCATCCCCTATGCGACCCCACCCCATCGCCATCTCCTCCCCTCCCCGACCCCAACTGCAGGTGGTCGCCAGTGCTCGCACAGTCGCCGGCTTGGAGTGACCAAATAAGGAAGCTTGGACGATGGTTGGGGTTCGCCGGTGCTCGCGCGAAGCCGCGGAGGCTCGAGTAGCTACGTTTCATAGGGGGCTTCCTTAAATCGGTAGAGATTTTCAATATTTTTCGGTACAACCAAACTCATTTGAGAAGCTGAGTTGGCAACACCCCAACGCTCCTCCATAGAGTATTATTTTATATATATATATATATATATATATATATATATATATATATATATATATATATGATTTCAATACATGAATTATGGCGGACATATCCTATAAATTGAATCCTCACCTTCATGTATTACAATACATGATACTCTTTATTTAAGTATTTTATACTTTTTTTGATGAATAACTTCTTATAAGCTATTTAAAGTCTAACTTTATGGCATGAACTTTATGTCCACAAAATAAAAAGATATCCTTTATTTCTAAAAATATCGATCATAAGTATTATACAATAAGTAAATCAAATAAAAATTGAACTAATGATTTTCATATGATCTACATAATCTCTAAACTGTTTGATCGATAATCCTTAGGATCCGTAATCATTAATTCAGTACTGATATCTCAAATATCTACTTCATGCTTCTTGACGTGATCTTTAGCAGCAAGATATTTTATATCAATATGCTTGCTGCGACTTTCACTTTTATTATTCTTAAAAAAAACTACAGTGGAGTTGTCATAATAAATTCTTATTGACTTTACAATAGAATCGACAACTCTCAAATCAAAAATGAGATTTCTCATCTATATTATCCGTAAGTAGCCTTATAGCATGCAACAAACTTTACCTCTATAGTAGATGAAGCAACTATAGATTGCTTATAACTTTTTTAGGATACAGCACTTTTAGAGAAAAAAAAATATTCTGAAGTAAACTTTTCTGTATCAACAAATCCATCAAAATCTGAGTCTGAATAACCAATCACTTTCAAATGATCACTGTATCTGTAAGTAAGCATATAATGCTTGGTTTCTTATAGATAGCGCATAACCTTCTTTGGAGCTTTCTAATGATCAAGGTCATAATTATTTTGGTATCTATCCAAAATTTCTACTACATATGTAATATCAGGTCTTATACAGATCTATGCATGTATTAAACTTTCCACTACAGATACATATGGAATATTCTTCATTTGCTCTTTTTCTAATTCATTTTGTGGGTATTGATTTTGACTAAATTTATCACCTTTCATAACAGGTGCAACTATAGGAGTATAATCTATCATTTTAAACATTTCCAAAATCTTTTTGATATAGACCTTTTAAGACAGATCTAAAATTCTTTATGATTTATCTCTACAAATCTCTATGCAAATGACATAAGAGACTTCATCCATATCCTTCATTTCAAAGTTTTAAGAAAGAAATAGTTTTATCGCCTTTAGTAAACCAAAATCACTGCTTATAAGTAATATATCATCTACATATAGAATCAGATATATGTACTTATTCCTACTAACCTTAAGGTATATACATTGATCTATAATATTTTTTTATAAAGTCAAAATAGCTAATAAGATCATAAAATTTTATATACCATTGGTAGGAGACCTATTTAAGTCTATATATAGATTTCTTTAACTTGCAAATAACATGACTATTTTTATCTGTACATAAACATTCAGGCTAAGTCATGTACATTGTCTCTTCTATATTTTCATTTAGAAATATTATTTTCACATCTATTTGATGTAACTTTAAATCAAAAAGAGCTACTAAAGCCATAATTATCTTTAATGAATCCTTCTTTGAAACTGGAGAGAAGGGTTCATAACAGTCAACACCATCTTTTTGAGTGAAACCTTTAACTATAAATCTTGCTTTATATTGTTCAATTTTATCTAAAAAGTCTCTTTTGGTCTTATAGATCTATTTACAGCCAATAGCTGAAGCACCTTTAGATAATTCAATAAAATTTCAGACTTGAGTTTTAGTCATGGATTCCATCTTATTTTTCATAGCATCATACCAGTATGTAGATTTGTTTTAACACATGGCTTGTAAAAATGACATAGGATCATTATCAAACCCAACATCAAAGTCAAATTCCTGTAGATAGATAATGTAATCACCAGGAATTGCATGTCTTTTTTCTTTTAAGGATTTTCTTAATCCTACTATATCTATATTTTGAGTACTTTTAGTAGTAAGCTCAATATGAACTTGCTATTCATGGGTGATTGTTCTTGAATTAGTTGTTCACGGATCTTCTTGAATAACAATCAATTCTATATCTTTTGTAGGTTGATCAATTTGATCTCTTATTTTCTCAAATTCATCCTTATGAGGAAAACCACTCCCATTAAGTTCATAATCATCAAGAAATTTAGTATTTTTAGCTTTAACTATTTTGGATACATGGTAAGACAATAAAATATATATTCCTTAGAATTTATTGCATAGCCAATAAAATAGCCACTTACCATTCTAGAGATCAATTTCTTTAATTATCGATTATAAATTCGCACCTCAATTGGATATCGCCAAATGTATAGGTGACTTAAATTTAGTTTCTATCCTTTTCACAACTTAAAAAAAGTTTTAGGTATTGGGCAATAATCCCCTCTTCTTCAAGAAACTTACCAGATGAGCCCACCAATTAATTTTTTTTAATATACATTGCATGGTACTCTCCACCTTTATTAAATCTTACAATTTTTATTTTCTTATCCATTTATTTCTCTACTTCTATTTTATAAATCTTAAAGGTATCTAGTGCCTTATTTTTTTCAAATAGAAGGTAAAGATATATATACCAGGTATGGTCATAAATAAATGAGATAAAATGTCTATGACCATTAAAATAGGAAGTAAAAAATTATCTATATACATTAGTATGTATGATTCCCAACCTTTAGAGGACTTGTTAGTTTGTTTTTCCTTTATGCAACTCAAACAAGTGTCAAAGATAGTAAAATCAATATCTTTTAAAATATCATTATTCACAAACCTCTTTATTCTCTCTAAAGAGATGGGCTAATCTTTGGTGACATAAACTTGAAGAGTTCTCTTTAATACTTAATATTCCTCTTTATGCCAATATTATCATTATACATAGATGAATAATTGCATTCAAAATTCAGATTTATATTTAATTTATATAAATCATCCATCAAAAAATCAGTGCCAATAATATTTTTATTCCAAAAAAGATCAACTATAAAATTCTCAAAATGAAAACCAAAACTAATATTTATCAACTTGAAAATAAAAATTAAATTTCTAAGGAAACTAGAGGTATAAAAAATATTTTTAAGATCTAAAACAAAATCATAATTCAAAATTAATCTAAAGGCTCCCACAACTTCCACATGTGAACGTATCTGATTGCCTGATATGGATACTTTGTTCACTTCCTTTCAGATCCCTTATATTGAGAAAGCTCTGCATGATATTGGCAATGTGAATTATAGTATCAGAATCAATCTATCAAGTATTATTAGAAACATCAATAGAAAAGGATTCATGACATACTAAAGATACAAGTATCTTTCTTTTCAAGTCATTTCTTATACTTTATGTAGTTTTCTTCATGTATCATTTTTTCTTATAAAAAAAACTTCCATTTTTATTGCCATAGTACTTCATTGGCATTGTAGCATCCTTCTTTTCTTGGGAACACCTCTTCTTTTTTTTTCTTTGTCATAAGTAGCAAGACTAGTACTTTCATATTTTATATCTTACTTCTGTTATTTCAATCTTTCTTCCTCTTAAATACACATGGTCAAAAGTTGATTAACAAACCATTTTTTTTATGTGTGTTATAGAAAATCTTGAAAGAGCCATGCTCTTATAGAAAATCTTGAAAGGGCATACTTTATCGATAGAGAATTTAAAATGAAATGAACTAAAAAAAAATCAAAAATCTTAACTTTTAAAGATTTAAGTTGAGTAGCAATATCTCTCATTTCCATAATATTGTCATGTACACCTTCAGTGCTATCAAATCTCATACCTGAAAGTCTCATCATTAGGGTCCTGACCAATATCTTATCAGAACTTTCAAACCATTCTTCAATGGCCTTCATAAAATTCTTAACCTTATCACATTGAGAGATGAACCCCTAATACTTTTAGGCACTCGAAACTTAATGAGAATCAAACTCAAGCGATCGGATCGCTCCTATTTCTCGTATGTCAAAATCTGTTGTAGCGTACTTGATTCTGTGAGAATAAATTGTTCATCCATATGAAGTGTTAGGTCAAGATCTTTATATTCAAGAGTGTAAAAAATACTATCTTTCTATTCAAAAAATTATCACCACTTAACATTGAAATAAGGACAGCATCATTAATATATGCAGTAGGATTAGCATCAATAATAAGTATAGAAAATTTTAGTGCTATGAAGCATAAACTATAATCTAAAATAATTAATTTCAATAGCAAATTCTAACCTTCTTGTGGGTAGAGGTGCATCATACATAGAATTCACTAATACTTTATTAGTAAAACCAGAAATATAAATATCAAAAGATAGTAAATTTTTATACCTATGGGTTTAGAAAAAATCTATATTTAACATCTAGATTGCCATCTTATTTTCAATTAAATCACAAAAATAATCACTCCTTATGGATAAAGTTAATTATTTTTATAATTTAATTATAATTTTATTCACATTTCATTACTCTTTAATTAATAGCCTTTATGTAGTTTTTATTATATCCAGGATGCTGTGACTACTGAACATAATAAATGCACTAACTTTAATATGGTATTGAAAAATCCTAAATAACCATATAAAAGTTTATTATGATTTTTATCTTCATCATGATCACAAAGAAATAATAATCTAGACTCTTTTATACAATAAAGTTAGATTACAGGGAAGAAATTTCAATTTAGAAGGACCTTCATGCAATAAATACTTTATCCGAGACCAAATTGCAAAAGTCTCTATCTAAGAAAATGAACCTTAAATAATATATACTTTATTAGGGGCTTAATTGCAAAACACCCCTAAATCCAATTCAACCAGCTCAATTTGGTCTGATTCAGTCAATTATCGAAAAGGGCCTTTACTAAATATTTTATTTGGGGTTAGATTGCAAAATATCTTGTTTAAGAAAATGGATAACCTATTTCAAATTTTGGGTCAAAACTCAAAATCCAAAACTATTAGGCCCTTATTTTCTTCCTCTTCCTATTTTTTCGATCAAATTTCCTAAACCCTCTTTTGTCGACGATCTCTTCTCCTAATCCCTATCGACGAGCCATGGTCCATTCTCAACCATTGGTGGCTGGTCTGAGACTATCATTCTAACTGCTAGTGTACCAGCGGTAGGTAATTTTTCTAGACCATCGATGTGCCACCGATGTGCCATCCTAACCATCGATGCCCATGGGAGGGAATTTGAAAAACCATGGATTCTCAAAAATTTTGATTGGCAACCATCAAAAAATACCAAATCGGTGAATGCCGCCATCTTTGCAAGGGTCTGGTGAGGTTTTGCCTCCAACAAGTAAGAGAGAAAACCACCAATATATCAAAATCTGGCAAGTCCATCCTCTCTTCTCACCATCCTTTCTTTCTTTTTTATTACTTTAATGGAGGAGAGGTCTTCGATGCCGTAACTCCATGGAACTTGCCATCGGCCCATCCCATGGCAGTCGGAGTTTGACTGGAGTCCAATCAACAAGATTAGATGAGAAGGGCACCACGGTGTCCAAGGTTTGCACCATTCCACCTCTCCTTTGACCTTTATTTTGTTTTATTTTATTTTTATTATTCTAGCAAGATGGTTGGGAAAGGGACTCCATAGTTAACCATGGATGATCGTCAGATGATGGCTGGAGGGAGGCAGGACGGCTATGAGAGAACCTCTGTTCTTCCCCTCTCGCTGATAACCTTTCTATCTTTATTTACTTATTTATTTTTATCAACTATAGCACCGATAAAATACATGATCAAGATCTTTTAAAAAATAAATAAATAAAAATTATAAATTCTTTATGGAATCCAGGAATGGATCCAGATCGTGACAATTATGATCACAAGCAAGTGACCAGGGTCAAATCTACATTCAACGTTGTGGCTTCAAGACTCGCCCCAATGACTATCGAAAGAAGAAATAGAGATTCTTTTTTTCTTCATTTTATTTGTCAATAATAATCATATAATCTCTAATATGCCAAAAATGAACATATATATATGAATTTTTCATCAAGATTACAAATCTATATAGACTAAACAAAATAGCAAAGAGGGGGCTCTGATACCATTGAATGTAGAAAATTTAATCTAAATATAGATATAAATATATCTTTAGCCATTATTGTTCCAACCCAAAATGAATCAAAGATGAAAAAAGTTATGAGAATACCGAAAGATGAATCTATCTTGCTTCTATCCTACAAAAGAATACTATAAAAGAGATATTCTAGTCTATGCCAGAGGATTTTGAAGCCTATACTTGATGGAGAGTCATAGGCTATATTTATAGGCTAGACTAGGGACTCTTTTAGATTAACACAACTTCCTTCTATCAAAGAAGCACAATCATATATAGTGGAGTCTTTATTTTGACTTGAGTCTATCTTAATCTCAAAAGAGTTTTAATTATTCATTATCATCTTAATTATCTTAAATTATCTTTAATGATTAGGTTACAAATGGACCACGTCCAGTCTCCAATATTTGGGATGAGTACAACACATCCAACTTGATTCTTTTATGGTTGTAGGTTACAGGGTGATTCGACACAGGGTGATTTTAAGATCCTAGATAGTTTCGACGGCTTCGATTTCGATGGCTTCATCCTCATGTAAGTTTTATTACCCCATAAAATTTTTAGATTGTGGTATCAAAGCTGATAGGTTACTTAGCTTGAAGGTTGCAGCCTTTATGTCCACATAAAGATTTCATGGATGTAGATCTAAATGACCGTTCATCCTAGTCAGTTGCTTATGATCAGAGTCATCATGATCTAGAAACCATTCTTAGATTCTATGGCAATAGATATTTTATTTATTTATTTATTTTTATTGGGCTTGTGATCTAAAATTATTGTTTCAATAAATAAATGAATAAATATATAAATGAGTGGAAGAGGAATGACAACACATGTTTTTCCCACCATCGTGCCCTCCTCCTCTCACTGTGGTGGCCGAACAAGTTGCTAACGACTATCTAGGATGGGCTGACAGTGAGCTGAGGCACTGAATAGGGGTCATGTTCTTCGACATGTATGAACTGATTTCCTATAAGATTGATCATCGCTAGCACATCGATGATCGGGAGAGGGCTTTAGGCTAGCTGCTACTGTGGTCGGCCAATGACTTAGCATCAGAGATATGCAAGCACTGCTAGCTCCGTGAAGCATCCAAGTGATTATTTTCTCAATTCTTCATTTCCACCACCAGTCTCTGATCAAGTCTCCCATCTCCCGATCACTGGCAAATGAGGATTTGTCGAGGAGGGGGCATCCAGATTTTGCCACCTCCACAACTTCTAATCAGCAAAAGGATGAAGGGAGGAACCTCTCAATCATCAAAAAACTGATGTTGGTCTTGAGAAATTGCGACAGTCAGTCGATTAGGCCTTTTCTGATGGCCGCAAATCAGGACATGGCCAAAGAGGGGGCATCAAGCTTCTACCTCCTCCGCTGCATCAGATCGAGAAATAGTGAAAGGGAAAGAAAGAAGAAGAAGAAAGAAGTGGGTTTGGGTTTTAGATTTTAGGTTTTGACCTATAAACCCGAATCTGTTAATCCATTAACCCCTTAATAAACCGACTGAACCAAACCAAATTCAGCTGATTTAATTTGGTTTAAGGGCTTTTGATGTTTAGTCCTTGATAAAAAAATTAATTCCATAAACATCCTTATAAATTGCATTTCCATTCCTATAATGAAGTTTATTTATAAAGACCCCTAAATTATTATGAAGTCCTCATAACAAACTTTATTGGATAAAAGTCATATGATAATTATGATAAGATCCTTGTTATATAGTTTTATTGCATAAAAGTGTAAATTGCACATCATATGGTTAATTTATGTGCTATTTAATTTATTTATATATAAATAAAAAATTATAGGCATATTATCATATTGATGATAATATATTAAATGCTATATAAAATTAGTGAATTTATTATGTCAAGAATAGCCATAGCATCCTGGATATAGTAAGAACAACATAAAGACTATAAAATAAAGAGTCATAGCATATGAATAAAATTATAATTAAATCATAGAAATAATTAGTTTTATCCATAAGGAGTGATTAGTTTTGAGATTTGATTAGAATAAGATAGTAATTTAGGAATTAAGGATAGAATTCTTTCTAGATCCATAGATATAAAAATTTATTATTTTTTGATATCTATATTGCTAATTTTATTAATAAAATATTAATAAATTCTATACATGATGTACCTCTATGTACAAAAAAGTTAGAAATTATTACTGATTATTTAATATTACAGTTTAATTAGTCTCATTATTTGATGATAACATGACACTACAAGGAAAGTGATTTTTAGCGGTGAATTAATTTACGATGAAAAATATTTTTCTCGCAAATAACCATATCAACAATAAAATTAATTTTTCATCAAAAATAAAGAAATATTTATGATGATAAAAGAAATCAGTCGCAAAAAAAACTATTAGCGATGAAAAAAATAATTTTATCATAATTAATTGATTATTTTTGATGAATATTTTCATCATAAATAAATATTTTTTTAAAATTATAAATATTTAATTATTAGCGATGATATATGCTTCGTCGGTAATAGTTAAGTTTTTTACGACGAAAACAACATTTTCGTCGCCAAATACCTATAATTTAAAACTAAAAATTTTCATCACTAATATTTGAAGAAAAATAAAAAATTAAATATTTTTGATTATTTGTGATGTAAATAGCAGTCATAAATAATTTAATTATTTATGATAAAAAAATTTATGTCACAAATAAAGTTTATTAATGATAAATATTTTCATCATTAATACTTTAAAAAGTTAGATACTTTAAAATTTTAAAATATAAAGATTATTTATGATGAAAAGATAAATATCGTAGATAATTAAATATTTGCAATGAAATATTATTTTCCATTGCTAATATCTAAAAAATTTATAAAAATTTTAAAATTCTAAAAGAAATGTATTTGCAACTAAAAAAAAAATTTATCGTCAATAAGATATTTTTTACGACCAAATTATTTGGTCATAAATAATTAAAAAAAGTAAAAATTTAAAATTACATAATATTTGTGATGAAACTAATTTTATTGTTAATAATTATTATTTATGAAGGAAAAAATAATTTTTATCACAAATAAATATATTTTAAAAATTTAAAAATAAAAGATAATTTATGATGAAAATTTTTTATCATGAATAATGAACTATTTGTGATCATAAAATGAATTAACATCGCAAAATCATTACTTATTTATGATGTATTTTGATCGTCATCAATACTTAAAAAATAAAATAAATAAATTTTAAAAACTAAACTATTAGTGATGGAAAATGAATTTTCAATCATAAGCATGACTTTTAACGATGGAAAATTTTGTCACTAATGGTTTAAAAATTTTAAAAATTTAAAAAAGTTATTGAAATCATACTTAAAATATCAGATATAATTTAAAAAAAGAATAATAAAAATTTTTATCATAAAAAAATTATAAATAACTTATAAAAAAATAATAAATATTAAAATTAAAAATTTTACAAGAATAATGGACAGAGTGGGCCAAGACATTTTAGAATATATGAGTATATTTTATCTAGTTTTATCATTAGTTAGTTTATAATTATCATATATACTAAATTTTATGTTTATTATATTTATAATGATATATTTAAAGATAAATCTTGATTTTATTGCTTGTGATCTTTGAAAACCTCATTTTATTTTATTTCTTAGTTATACACATAAGTAATGAATAAAAATTTAGAAAGATTGATGAGCTGATATGGATGAAGAAAAAGTATATGTGGGATATGGGTCGAACCTACTTCAACCTGTATGTAAACCAAACACAATTTGACCCATTGACATCCTTAGTTTGAATCATGCTTTTGCCTGATTTTGATTGGTCTTCCATCCATTTTACTTAATAAACAAAAGAAAAAAATAAAAAAGATAATATGGCAGTAGATCAAGAAAAAATTTTGCACCCCATATCTGGGCTCTCGTGCTAAAGAGGCCTAGTTCTATTTTTTGACCTCTCAAATATCATTATTTTTCACAGAAAATCCTGAATTAAAAAGTTTGCAATCAAATATCTTTGAACTCGCTTTCAGTGAATCAATGTAGTCCTGCCGTCTATCTTATCAGTTAGATTTGAATAAATTTTATAATGCGAGTATCATATAATTACTTATTAAAAATTTATAAATGAGAAAATCTTTTTTAGTAATTATTAGCCATGAAAGAAAATTTTCATCGTTAATAACATAATTAGAGATGAAAATAATCATCATAAATAAAATTTTAGGGCTATTAGCAATGGAAATATATATTTTCGTTGTAAATAATATATTTGGGAAAAAAATTTTCCAGCAATATTTTTTTTTTGTGGAAAATATTAGCGACGAAAAATTATTTGTCACTAGTTAGTTATTAGCGACGAAAGTATTATTTTCATCACATAATTTTTTTTGTTTAAATTATTGATGATGAAAAGGAATTATTAGCGATAAAAATTTTTTAAAAAAAAAAATTTTTTAGCAAAATTTTTCTTTGGATGGGAAATATTAGCGACGAAAAATTATTCATCACTAGTTAGGTTATTAGCGATGAAAAGCTTATTTTCGTCGCAAAATATTTTTTTATTTAAATTATTTATGATGAAAATAAATTATTAGCGATAAAAATTTTTGTTACTAATACCCCGCATCCCATCATGTCCTATCTGAAACTCATTTTCTGCCCCCCCGCCCTCACTCGGCATTCTCTCTCTCGCATTCCCTCCCCCTCGGCATCCCGCACCTCTCCCCGTGTCCGACCGCCATCACCGTTCGCTCCACCAGCCGTCACCAGCGCCGCCATCGAGGTAAGCTTATTCCTTTTTTTTGGGGGGGGTTCGAGCCGAGGCTAGGGACAAGGATGATGATGGGGCCGGCTGGCCGAGGCTAGGGATGGCGGTCCGGGGCCACGGTGCCTGCGGTCTGGGGTCATGGGCCTGCTGGCCGGGGCCGCAGGGCCTACGGGCTGGGTCCGGCAAGCCGGGGCCGCATGGCCTGCGGTCCGGAGCCATGGGGCCTGCTGGTCGAGGCCGTGGGGCCTGCGGGCCGGGTCCGACAAGTCGAGACTAGGGATGGGGATGGTGGTCCGGCACTGACGGGCCGAAGACGAGTTCTGTAGGGCCGGGCCGTGGCCAGGTCCGGGTCTGAGTCGAGTCCATGACTGGGTCGGGCCAGGTCCATGATGGGGCGGGGCCGGGCCAGGCCTGGTTGTTTTCAGGTCGTGCTGGGCCTGGCAAGGTTGGTGTGGTCAGACCAGGTAGGGTCAGGCTGGGGCGGGTAGGGTCTGTGATAGGGTCGGGTCGGGTCGGGTCAGGTCCAGTCTAGATCGGGTCCAGTCCGGGGAGGGGCGGGGCTGGGCGAGGTGGGCCGGGTCGGGTCTTGCTGGGGTGGGTCGGGTCCGTGACTAGGCCGGGTCAGGTCGAGTCCAGTCTGGGTCGAGTTGGGGCCAGGTCGGGGCGGGGCGAGGCATGCCGGGTCGGGTCAGGTTTGGATCGAGTCGGGTATAGGTCGAGCCAGGTCGGGTCGAGTTCGGGCCAGGTTCGGGCCCAGTCGAATCGGGTCGGGTCGGGTTCGGGCCGAGTCAAGCTAGGGCAGGTTGGGTGGAGTCGGGGTGGGTCAGGTAGCCGGGCTGGGGCGGATCAGGCTGGGATGGGGCGGGTCGGGTCTGGTAGGGTTCGGGTTGGTTTCGGGTTGGGCCCGGGCCTTCGGGGATGTGTCCGGGGATGGGGCCGGGATCGGGCAGGTCGAGTTAGGGTCGGGCCGGGTCGGGTCTGTGACTGGGTCGGGGCAAGGTCTGTGATGGGGCCGGGCCGGGCCTGGTCATTTTTGGGTCGTGTTGGGCCAGGTCGAGTTGGTACGATCGGGTCCGATAGAGTCGGGCTGGGGCAGGTCGGGTCTGTGACTAGGTCGGGTCAAGTCGGGTCCAATTCGGGTCGGATTGGGGCTGGGTCGGGTCGAGGCAGGGTGGGCCGGGCTGGGTCGGGTTTGGGTTAGGTCAGGTACGGGTCGGGTTGATTTTGTGACTGGGTCGGGGTCGGGTCTGGATTGGGTCGGTTCCAGGTCGGGTCGGGCCCTTCGAGGATGGGTCCGGGGATGGGGACGGGGTGGTCCGACAGGTCGGGTGGGGTCGGGATTGGTCGGATCGGGGCGGGTCGGGGTCGGGTCTGGTCGGTTTCGGGTCGGGCCTGGTCGGACCGGGTTGAAATTATTATAATTGTTGCATATTATTTTTTTATGTTATTGCTGAAATTATTTAATTATTTGATTAATTATTTTTTTTACTAACACAATGCACATTGCTGTTACTTGTTATAATTAAATTATTTTATGTGCTGTTTTGTATGCTGCTGAATTTATAAATAAAAAAAATATTTTTATTTTAGAAAAAATTTTATTGAAATTTTTAATGAAGAAATTTCAATACAAAATTATTCTTTTTTGATAAATTAGAAATCCATCTTCGAATATATGTTCAAATATGGTACTTAAATTGCATTGAGCCGTAGATTCCCGTTCAAGTTTCGATCTTCATCGAGATCGAAACTTGGATGTCCCATATTTAAATTTTTTAAAAAAATATTATTATTATTATTGTTAATAGTTGATATTTCATTTCATTATGTGGTATTCAGTAGTTATCTGTCCATTGTTCTCTGGGTATATGTTGGATAAGGTGCATGAGCATCATATCCACATCATATACTTGGAGAACCATGGGAAGATGCTGCTGAAATTTTCACAAAAATGAGATAAAATATTCACTAATAACAATAATGAGATTATTATTTTTATGAAAAAGATAGGGCCACACCTGTAAGTAATGATTTGAAAAGGATAGGATCATGCATTTTTACTTCATAAAGGGATAGGGCCATACATTTTCTGTGTTAATATTCAGTCTACATGTCTTTTTTAATATGTATTATTTTGTATGAAGTGATCCGGATCTGGATCCAAGTCGGAATTTTGGCTGAAATTCGAAATGCGATTCAGTTCGAAATTCAAATCAGGATCCTGAATACCACAAAATTTTTTTTGATTATTAATGATTTTGTGTTTATTGTTAGATGAATATCAACAAAAGTTGGATGAATGCTAGAGAAATTTTTTTGTCTGAATACCGAAAAGAAGTTCGAGATTTTATTGACTTTGCAAGGCATAAGGCTGACAGTACTAGTCGAATAAAGTATCCATGTAAGAGATGTATCAATATGGTATATCATTATATAACACTTGTTGAGGAGTATTTGCTACAATATGGAATGGATAAGAAGTACACTTATTGGATATGGCATGGAGAGGATGATCCGAATGAGGTGGTGCGTGACGATGACGATACTGAAGATGATAGTGATGCTGATGGACTTGTCGAACATACGGGTATAGGAGAATTGTTACATGATTTATATCAAGGTGCTTGTTCGAATGTACAGGTGAATACTGCTGCATCTGAAAGCAATTCTGATTATGAACATAATATCCAGCGTGAGATAAAAAGGACCTCTGAACAGTTTGTAAAGCTTGTAAGGGATGCACGAGAGCCACTTTATCCAAACTGTACAAAATTTTCAAAATTAGAGTTTTTGATAAAATTATTTCATATCAAAATCGTGAACTGATGGAGTCAGAAATTATTTGATCAAATTTTAACATTGATTAAAGCAGCTATGTCCGAGGGAGAGAGGCTGTCCAAATAATATTCTGAAGCAAAAATATACATGCAGAAAATTGGACTTGGCTATACTCCTATACATGCCTACAAAAATGACTGCATATTATTTTATAAGGATAACAAACAAGCAACTGAATATCTGAATTATGGTGAGTCTAGATACAAAATTGATAATAGAAAAGGAAAGAAAATATCTCAAAAGATTTTGAGATATTTTTCATTGATTCCAAGACTTTAAAGGTTGTATATGTCCACAAAGATAGCTGAAGAAATGAGATGGCATTATGAACAGCGGGTTTCAGAGGCGAACATACTTAGCCACCCGACCGACTCTTTAGTGTGGAAAGACTTTGATGCAAAGCATCCGCACTTTGCGAGTGACCCACGCAATATCAAGCTTGGTCTAGCGACAAATAGATTTAATCTCTTTGGCAATATGAGTACCTCTTATAGCATGTGGCCTGTGATACTAGTTGTATACAATGTATCACCTTGAAAGTACATAAAAAAACTATTTATTTTTATGTCACTGTTGATTCTGAGTTCAAAAGTATCAGGTAATAAAATTGATGTATATCTACGATCTTTGATTGATGATCTAAAGGAGTTATGAAAAAATGAGGTTCAGACATATGATTCTGTGAGTCGAAGTAATTTTAAGTTGCATGCTTCAATTTTATAGACTATAAATGATTTTTTGATATATGAAAATTTATCTGGATGGATCACCAAAAGATATCTGGCATATCCAATATGCAATAAGAATTCATCCTCCTTACATTTAAAGCACGGATGAAAAATATGTTTCATGGGTCATCGGTGGTTTCTTCTTGCTAATCATTCTTGGAGGATCCGTTATAATCAATTCTTTGATGGTAAGTCCGATCGACATCCATCACCCAAAGAATTAAGTGGATCAAAAATTTTAGAACAACTTGAAGTCATTGAAAATGTCCGATTTGAAAAAACATCAAGTACTTGCAAGTGGAAGCATACTGAAGCTGAACTGAATTAGATGAAGCGAAGTATTTTTTTCGAACTACCGTATTGGAAGCAGCTACTACATCATAATATAGATGTAATGTATATTGAAAAGAATATTTATGATAATATCATTGGTACTATTTAAATATTTAAAAAAAATAAAAGATGGTACAAAAGCTCATCTTGGTCTACAGAAAATGAGAATCCGATCAGAGTTGCATTTAGTTTGTCGAGATGAGAGATTTTTTATGTCATCCGCATGTTATTCGCTATTTGGAGAAGAAAAGAAAAATTTCTGTGGATGGTTCAAAATCGTAAAGTTTTCTTATGCATACGCTTCAAATGTATCGTGGTGTATTGAGAACAACAACGGCAATATCTCTGGTATGAAAAGTCATGACTCCCATGTGATGATGCAATATTTGCTTCCTATGGTCATACGTGACTATTTGGATGGTGATGTTCAAACTGCATTGATTGAGCTGGGAGTATTCTTTCGAGAACTATATTGTCGAAAATTAAAGATTAACTTACTTGAGATATCAGAGAAGGATATCGTATTCATTTTTTGTAAGTTAGAAAAAAAATTTTACCATTATTTTTTGATGTTATGGTGCATCTGGCTGTCCATCTTCTAGAGGAAGCTCTTTTGGTCGGACTGGTACATTATCGATGAATGTATCCTATTGAAAGGTAAAGAAGTTATACGATTTTGTCATATTAATTATAAGATGTAAATATATTTATAAAATTTAAATTTATTTTTATTTACAGATTCTTGTGCATCTTAAAAAAATATGTGCGTAATAAAGCAAGGCCTGAAGGATCTATAGCAGAAGCATATATAGCTATCGAGTCTGTCACATTCTGTTCGATGTATCTTGATGATATCGAAACAAGATTCAATCGTGCAGATCGTAATGCAGACCATGAATGGGATGACAATGAGCCAACATTGTCTATATTTAAATAAATGGTTTGACCTACTGGTGCAAGAAAATTTAAATTTATGGACGTGAACGAGCTATCCAAGGCATATTTTTACGTTCTAAATAATTATAAAGAAATTAAAGATTTTATTGAGCAAGTAGCATCTTACGATACTGTTTAATGATCAAGAAAATTTTTCATATCGGTGTAAAATTAAAAATTATAACTTCTTGCAGGGAGCACAAGAGTATACTATGTAGAAAGAATAATACAGATGCCGATGATCGACATAGGAAAAAATTTATAAAATATTTGGTGATTTGTAAGTTGCATTAGTGATACATTATTTATTTACTTATAAATAATATTATTTCAATCAATATAATTTTTTATCTTATGATGCAGATGAAACATAAATATTTCAATATAGAAGTGAGTGCAACTGATGAGTTGCATGATTTAGCATATGGTCTCGATCGAAGGGTTAATCACTACATATCCTGTATCATTGGAGGAATGAGATTTCACACAAGGAAGCTTGAGATGCAACGACGGACCTAGAATAGTGAAATTATTATAACAGGATATGAAGGAGAAGAAGAGATTGATTATTATGGTATACTGGTAGATATCATAGAATAGAAGTATGGGTCCAGTAATTCTATATTTTTATTTCAGTGTGAATGGTGGGATATTAGTAATAAAAAGATTGGGATTCATATCGATTCATAATTTATCAGTGTAAATCTTACACGAACATGATACCAAAATGAGCCGTACATATTAGCAACTCAAGCGAAATAAGTAATATATTTGAAGGACCTAAAGTATCGAGGTAATTGATATGTCGTACAAAAAATAATATCTAGAGGCGTATATGACATACCAACTTGATTAGAGATGGATGAAATTTTGGATTTACATGAAGAGAAAGATTTTCAGCAAGAAGAACAATCATCGGTCAAGTTTTTGGTTGATGAAAAACTTGTAACGACACCTTTGAATAAGACTAATCTCCTGTCCAATGAAGTTGAAGCTGATTTTGTATCTAATCTGGATGAGTCGGAGGGTGACGATCAGTTCATAAATGATGATGAGATAGAAGACGATACATATATGATTACTGTGATTCGGACGAAGATCTACACATCGAGAAAGATACGAATATTAATGAGTAGATATTTATTCTTCATTCAATTTTATATTGCAATAATAGTATGTGATATAATTATATTTATTAGAATATTATTCAACTTTTATTATTATTATTATATAATATTATATTTATTTACATCTCAATTCTTGCAGATATGGCACCAAGAGATAGACAACGACGGTCGGGTTCACAGTTACCTATAGACAGCTTGGAGGTTGAGGTGCCTTCACCGATCTCCAAGGCCTCACCGACTCTAGTTTCAGAGGGTCCTGCACTGGTCGGTCCCAGTGAGCTGACTATGACTGAATCGGTCCCAATGAGATGGGTCCCAGTGAGGCCGGTCTCAGTAGTATTAATCATTACACTTTATATATAATCAAATTTGATTCTTTTATTTAGATCATATTAATGATTTATTTATTATGTTTCTGATTAGTCTACATCGGTGGTTAGGCGAGGGGGAGGTCCATCGAAGAACCTCACTTTATAATGTTGGAGATATGAGCACCTGGGATAGCGTCTCCAGATAGAGATACCAATCGGCTACACCAAATCCATTAGGAGATGATGTGAGCCATGGCAGATCGAGCTGGGCATCATATGTCGCAGCTATACCCCGGTGACGCTCTTCGATTGGCGTCATATTGTCTCAACTCAGAGATAGATTTTTTACACCCACTTACAAGTAAAATAAATTATATTACGAATATTTAATTTGCATAGTATTCTTCTAATGTTTGTTATTGGTAGGATGTATTTGACATCATCGATTTTGAGAATGATCGTGTGGTGTGAGCGATCGATACCCATCTATCTTGCACTTCAAGGATTATCGTGATCACATGCATCAGCATTGGTACCGGGTGGTGCAGGCTGATGGCAGGAGGCAGCACGGCTGCAGTCCTACGACAGCATCACCATTGATGATTGGACTACTATATGCCGCATTACGAGGATCCGGCATATCAGGTTACACATCTAAATTTTTTTTTAGATTTTAATAATTAATCATTTATTTTTAATTATATTTATTATCTACTAATTTTACTGCTTAATTTTACAGAGAGTTGTGCCCAGAATGTGACGAATTGGGGCGAGACAGATCATGCTGCATTATGGAGGTTCGAGATCATTGCTCGCCACATAAGACATGGTACGTATTTTTTAAATTTTTAATTATGATATATTTTTTTAAATTATTTAAAATTTTTTTAAATAATTCTCAAATTGCAGAGAGAGCTGAGAGTGGCAAGCTTCCTGATAGGATCGATATCTACCAGCAGACCCACAGCGACGGTCAGAAGAGTGGATGATGGGAGCCAGGAGCTCTTTGTAAATTTTTTTATTCATAATTTGATCTTTATTAAAAATTAAAATAATCTTTTATTTATTTTCAGGATCGTATGACCGACATGAGATCCCAGCCTACCCCTAAGGGCTCGACCACACCCACAGATGAATGAGATCTGTGATCAAGTGCTTGGTATGAAATCCTGTTATGTTAGGGTCTAGGATATGGGATCACTGCTCCTTCATCTTAAATCATCTAGGACTGAGATCCATTCTATGTGCCAGGCTCGTTGATGGAGGTGCAGAGGCAGGCTGTCGAGGATCGACAACACTGAGCAGTAAGCAAGACACGTATCGACCAGTATCAGTAGTTCAGATCGACATGATGGAATGGATAGTGCAGATGGCAGACGATCCAGATGCTGAGGAGCAGCAGGTTGGTCCGAGCTCCATCGTCAGTTCGAGCTCCGTCGAGCATTCTCCATCCCCACCTTGTTCCCCACATACCGATATGTGACGGTTCTTTGATGTATTTTTTTAAAATCTTATAATTTTAATTTGATATAATAAAATAATAAAAATTTATTTATCATTTTATTGTATAAATTTTTATTCAAATTTCTTAATTTATAAAAAATATATACATATAACTTAAAAAATATATTAAAAATTTAAAAAAAATAATTAGCAATGGAATTATTACTGAAAAATATTCATTAAAAAATTTACAAAAATAATTTAATTTTTAAAAAATATAATTAACAGTGATGAAAAATTTTCATCGTAAATAATTATTAGCGATGTAAAGTTCATTGAAAAATATTTATTTACGATGTAAATATTAATCGCTAAAGTTTTTTAATTATTATTTTTTTATTAAATAATTTTTTGTGATAAATTTTCATCGCTAAAAGTTAGTAATAGCGACGAATATATTTTCATCACTATTAATTATATTAGCGATGTTACTTTCATCGCAAATTAATTTTTTTATGAATAAGTTTTTTTATTTTTTATTTTTTATGATGAAAATATTTGTCACAAATTATCCTTATTTACAATGAAAAAAAAATTATCATAAAATATCATCAATGATGGTATTTTTTGTGATAAAATTTTAGTGATGAAATTTTTATCGCTAATTATTATTAGCGACAAATTTGGCTTATTAGTGATGAAAATTTTTCATCGCTAATAACTTCTTTTGTTGTAGTGTAAGCATATATTATTTATAATATTAATTTTTATAATTATCGATAGTAGTATGGAAAAAAAATTTCTTAATAGATTGAATTTTTTAGAATAGAAAGAGATAAAAAAAAATATTCACATTAGGATGTACTGATCTTGATTTATATTTTGAGTGAATAATTTTTCATCGCTTATGAATAGAAGTATATCAAAATAGAAAATTTTTTTGTGAAATATGAGCATTCCATTGTTCCAATTTGGTCTACAAAAAATCTAGCATGGCACATTAAGAGATCTATCCTTTCATATCATAAGACATATATTTTCTTAGATATTGTAGAGCAAAAATTAGCAAGCTCTGACAAGGCAAAGTTCGGCATCTGTAAGCATATTATGGAGATGAGAAATATCACAGTATAGTTATATTGATATTAATATTTTCATATTATATAACTTTTTGGTTTACTTTATTCTTATTTCTCTTCTATCAAAATATAATCTCTTTAAGATCTCCTATAGTATACATAATGAAGAATGGATAGTTAATGAATTACTAACCAAATATATATAAGTGAAGAAGAGATTGAGAGGAGAAAATATAGAGAACGTGAACTTTACTTCATATCAACTTAGTAAAAAAGCAGATAAAAAAAATGATGCATCCAAGATAAAAAGGAAAAAAGTATTTATTATGATATTAGGTGAAACTATTAATAAGACTGTCAAATGCTTCTTTTGCAAAAAAAAGTGATACCTAAAGAAAAATTATATAAAATATGAAAAGTGGCTACAATAGAAAAATACCCTTTACTCTTGTGTGTGTTTAAATCCAATTTAGTAAATGTTCCTTATTCTACTTGGTTCATTGATTCTACAGCCATTATGCATATTGCCAACAACTTATAGAGCTTTCTATTACAAAGGCTTCTGACTGAAAGTGAACGGCTTATTCTTATTGAAAATTATATACATTCATATATTAAGATAGTTGGATGCTACAGAATAGTCTTATATTTTGGAGTTGATTTTCATATTCTTTTGAAAATTTTTTATATTATGGCATCGGAGAGTGGGATATATCTCCAAAGAAAGAGTCAAAAAGCTAGTGAAATGTATATAGAAGCTTAAGATAATTAAACTTTATGATTTTAAGACATGTATTGACTGTATAAAGGTAAAGCAGATATACGCATCTAAAAAGGGTGCCAAGATGATTAAAAGAACTATAGAAATCATTTGCACAACTATTATATGCGAACCTTTTCAAAATATCTAATAAGTGAAAAATATTTCATCACACTCATTGTTGGACTCATAGTATATGTATCTATACCTTCTATTTGATAAGTTTGAAACTTTAAGAAATTTGAAATAGAAAAAAGAGATAATTAAAAAATATGATTAAAGTGGTCAGATCTGATAGAGGTGGTGAGTACTATGATAAACACATAAAGATGGAATAATAGCTAGACCATTAATGAAATTCTTAAAAGAATAGGGCATTGTATTCTATTACATAATGTCAAAGTACACCAGATTAAAATAGTGTAGCTAAAAGGAATATAATACTTAAAAAAATCGTTCAAACTATGATAAGTTATTC
>NC_025993.2:141236393-141370430 GCF_000442705.2 Elaeis guineensis
AAATTTTTTGTTACTAATACCCCGCATCCCATCATGTCCTATCTGAAACTCATTTTCTGCCCCCGCCCTCACTCGGCATTCTCTCTCTCGCATTCCCTCCCCTCGGCATCCCGCACCTCTCCCGTGTCCGACCGCCATCACCGTTCGCTCCACCAGCCGTCACCAGCGCCGCCATCGAGGTAAGCTTATTCCTTTTTTTTGGGGGGGGTTCGAGCCGAGGCTAGGGACAAGGATGATGATGGGGCCGGCTGGCCGAGGCTAGGGATGGCGGTCGGGGCCACGGTGCCTGCGGTCTGGGGTCATGGGCCTGCTGGCCGGGGCCGCAGGGCCTACGGGCTGGGTCCGGCAAGCCGGGGCCGCATGGCCTGCGGTCCGGAGCCATGGGGCCTGCTGGTCGAGGCCGTGGGGCCTGCGGCCGGGTCCGACAAGTCGAGACTAGGGATGGGGATGGTGGTCCGGCACTGACGGGCCGAAGACGAGTTCTGTAGGGCCGGGCCGTGGCCAGGTCCGGGTCTGAGTCGAGTCCATGACTGGGTCGGGCCAGGTCCATGATGGGGCGGGGCCGGGCCAGGCCTGGTTGTTTTCAGGTCGTGCTGGGCCTGGCAAGGTTGGTGTGGTCAGACCAGGTAGGGTCAGGCTGGGGCGGGTAGGGTCTGTGATAGGGTCGGGTCGGGTCGGGTCAGGTCCAGTCTAGATCGGGTCCAGTCCGGGGAGGGGCGGGGCTGGGCGAGGTGGGCCGGGTCGGGTCTTGCTGGGGTGGGTCGGGTCCTGACTAGGCCGGGTCAGGTCGAGTCCAGTCTGGGTCGAGTTGGGGCCAGGTCGGGGCGGGGCGAGGCATGCCGGGTCGGGTCAGGTTTGGATCGAGTCGGGTATAGGTCGAGCCAGGTCGGGTCGAGTTCGGGCCAGGTTCGGGCCCAGTCGAATCGGGTCGGGTCGGGTTCGGGCCGAGTCAAGCTAGGGCAGGTTGGGTGGAGTCGGGGTGGGTCAGGTAGCCGGGCTGGGGCGGATCAGGCTGGGATGGGGCGGGTCGGGTCTGGTAGGGTTCGGGTTGGTTTCGGGTTGGGCCCGGGCCTTCGGGGATGTGTCCGGGGATGGGGCCGGGATCGGGCAGGTCGAGTTAGGGTCGGGCCGGGTCGGGTCTGTGACTGGGTCGGGGCAAGGTCTGTGATGGGGCCGGGCCGGGCCTGGTCATTTTTGGGTCGTGTTGGGCCAGGTCGAGTTGGTACGATCGGGTCCGATAGAGTCGGGCTGGGGCAGGTCGGGTCTGTGACTAGGTCGGGTCAAGTCGGGTCCAATTCGGGTCGGATTGGGGCTGGGTCGGGTCGAGGCAGGGTGGGCCGGGCTGGGTCGGGTTGGGTTAGGTCAGGTACGGGTCGGGTTGATTTTGTGACTGGGTCGGGGTCGGGTCTGGATTGGGTCGGTTCCAGGTCGGGTCGGGCCCTTCGAGGATGGGTCCGGGGATGGGGACGGGGTGGTCCGACAGGTCGGGTGGGGTCGGGATTGGTCGGTCGGGGCGGGTCGGGGTGGGTCTGGTCGGTTTCGGGTCGGGCCTGGTCGGACCGGGTTGAAATTATTATAATTGTTGCATATTATTTTTTTATGTTATTGCTGGAAATTATTTAATTATTTGATTAATTATTTTTTTACTAACACAATGCACATTGCTGTTACTTGTTATAATTAAATTATTTTATGTGCTGTTTTGTATGCTGCTGAATTTATAAATAAAAAAAAATATTTTTATTTTAGAAAAAATTTTATTGAAATTTTTAATGAAGAAATTTCAATACAAAATTATTCTTTTTGATAAATTAGAAATCCATCTTCGAATATATGTTCAAATATGGTACTTAAATTGCATTGAGCCGTAGATTCCCGTTCAAGTTTCGATCTTCATCGAGAATCGAAACTTGGAATGTCCCATATTTAAATTTTTTAAAAAAATATTATTATTATTATTGTTAATAGTTGATATTTCATTCATTATGTGGTTATTCCAGTAGTTATCTGTCCATTGTTCTCTGGGTATATGTTGGATAAGGTGCATGAGCTCATATCCACATCATATACTTGGAGAACCATGGGAAGATGCTGCTGAAATTTTCACAAAAATGAGATAAAATATTCACTAATAACAATAATGAGATTATTATTTTTATGAAAAAGATAGGGCCACACCTGTAAGTAATGATTTGAAAAGGATAGGATCATGCATTTTTACTTCATAAAGGGATAGGGCCATACATTTTCTGTGTTAATATTCAGTCTACATGTCTTTTTTAATATGTATTATTTTGTATGAAGTGATCCGGATCTGGATCCAAGTCGGAATTTTGGCTGAAATTCGAAATGCGATTCAGTTCGAAATTCAAATCAGGATCCTGAATACCACAAAATTTTTTTTGATTATTAATGATTTTGTGTTTATTGTTAGATGAATATCAACAAAGTTGGATGAATGCTAGAGAAATTTTTTTTGTCTGAATACCGAAAAGAAGTTCGAGATTTTATTGACTTTGCAAGGCATAAGGCTGACAGTACTAGTCGAATAAAGTATCCATGTAAGAGATGTATCAATATGGTATATCATTATATAACACTTGTTGAGGAGTATTTGCTACAATATGGAATGGATAAGAAGTACACTTATTGGATATGGCATGGAGAGGATGATCCGAATGAGGTGGTGCGTGACGATGACGATACTGAAGATGATAGTGATGCTGATGGACTTGTCGAACATACGGGTATAGGAGAATTGTTACATGATTTATATCCAAGGTGCTTGTTCGAATGTACAGGTGAATACTGCTGCATCTGAAAGCAATTCTGATTATGAACATAATATCCAGCGTGAGATAAAAAGGACCTCTGAACAGTTTGTAAAGCTTGTAAGGGATGCACGAGAGCCACTTTATCCAAACTGTACAAAATTTTCAAAATTAGAGTTTTTGATAAAATTATTTCATATCAAAAATCGTGAACTGATGGAGTCAGAAATTATTTGATCAAATTTTAACATTGATTAAAGCAGCTATGTCCGAGGGAGAGAGGCTGTCCAAATAATATTCTGAAGCAAAAATATACATGCAGAAAATTGGACTTGGCTATACTCCTATACATGCCTACAAAAATGACTGCATATTATTTTATAAGGATAACAAACAAGCAACTGAATATCTGAATTATGGTGAGTCTAGATACAAAATTGATAATAGAAAAGGAAAGAAAATATCTCAAAAGATTTTGAGATATTTTTCATTGATTCCAAGACTTTAAAGGTTGTATATGTCCACAAAGATAGCTGAAGAAATGAGATGGCATTATGAACAGCGGGTTTCAGAGGCGAACATACTTAGCCCACCCGACCGACTCTTTAGTGTGGAAAGACTTTGATGCAAAGCATCCGCACTTTGCGAGTGACCCACGCAATATCAAGCTTGGTCTAGCGACAAATAGATTTAATCTCTTTGGCAATATGAGTACCTCTTATAGCATGTGGCCTGTGATACTAGTTGTATACAATGTATCACCTTGAAAGTACATAAAAAAACTATTTATTTTTATGTCACTGTTGATTCTGAGTTCAAAAGTATCAGGTAATAAAATTGATGTATATCTACGATCTTGATTGATGATCTAAAGGAGTTATGAAAAAATGAGGTTCAGACATATGATTCTGTGAGTCGAAGTAATTTAAGTTGCATGCTTCAATTTTATAGACTATAAATGATTTTTTGATATATGAAAATTTATCTGGATGGATCACCAAAAGATATCTGGCATATCCAATATGCAATAAGAATTCATCCTCCTTACATTTAAAGCACGGATGAAAAATATGTTTCATGGGTCATCGGTGGTTTCTTCTTGCTAATCATTCTTGGAGGATCCGTTATAATCAATTCTTTGATGGTAAGTCCGATCGACATCCATCACCCAAAGAATTAAGTGGATCAAAAATTTTAGAACAACTTGAAGTCATTGAAAATGTCCGATTTGAAAAAACATCAAGTACTTGCAAGTGGAAGCATACTGAAGCTGAACTGAATTAGATGAAGCGAAGTATTTTTTTCGAACTACCGTATTGGAAGCAGCTACTACATCATAATATAGATGTAATGTATATTGAAAAGAATATTTATGATAATATCATTGGTACTATTTAAATATTTAAAAAAAATAAAAGATGGTACAAAAGCTCATCTTGGTCTACAGAAAATGAGAATCCGATCAGAGTTGCATTTAGTTTGTCGAGATGAGAGATTTTTTATGTCATCCGCATGTTATTCGCTATTTGGAGAAGAAAAGAAAAATTTCTGTGGATGGTTCAAAATCGTAAAGTTTTCTTATGCATACGCTTCAAATGTATCGTGGTGTATTGAGAACAACAACGGCAATATCTCTGGTATGAAAAGTCATGACTCCCATGTGATGATGCAATATTTGCTTCCTATGGTCATACGTGACTATTTGGATGGTGATGTTCAAACTGCATTGATTGAGCTGGGAGTATTCTTTCGAGAACTATATTGTCGAAAATTAAAGATTAACTTACTTGAGATATCAGAGAAGGATATCGTATTCATTTTTTGTAAGTTAGAAAAAAAAATTTTACCATTATTTTTTGATGTTATGGTGCATCTGGCTGTCCATCTTCTAGAGGAAGCTCTTTTGGTCGGACTGGTACATTATCGATGAATGTATCCTATTGAAAGGTAAAGAAGTTATACGATTTTGTCATATTAATTATAAGATGTAAATATATTTATAAAATTTAAATTTATTTTTATTTACAGATTCTTGTGCATCTTAAAAAAATATGTGCGTAATAAAGCAAGGCCTGAAGGATCTATAGCAGAAGCATATATAGCTATCGAGTCTGTCACATTCTGTTCGATGTATCTTGATGATATCGAAACAAGATTCAATCGTGCAGATCGTAATGCAGACCATGAATGGGATGACAATGAGCCAACATTGTCTATATTTAAATAAATGGTTTGACCTACTGGTGCAAGAAAATTTAAATTTATGGACGTGAACGAGCTATCCAAGGCATATTTTTACGTTCTAAATAATTATAAAGAAATTAAAGATTTTATTGAGCAAGTAGCATCTTACGATACTGTTTAATGATCAAGAAAATTTTTCATATCGGTGTAAAATTAAAAATTATAACTTCTTGCAGGGAGCACAAGAGTATACTATGTAGAAAGAATAATACAGATGCCGATGATCGACATAGGAAAAAATTTATAAAATTATTTGGTGATTTTGTAAGTTGCATTAGTGATACATTATTTATTTACTTATAAATAATATTATTTCAATCAATATAATTTTTTATCTTATGATGCAGATGAAACATAAATATTTCAATATAGAAGTGAGTGCAACTGATGAGTTGCATGATTTAGCATATGGTCTCGATCGAAGGGTTAATCACTACATATCCTGTATCATTGGAGGAATGAGATTTCACACAAGGAAGCTTGAGATGCAACGACGGACCTAGAATAGTGAAATTATTATAACAGGATATGAAGGAGAAGAAGAGATTGATTATTATGGTATACTGGTAGATATCATAGAATAGAAGTATGGGTCCAGTAATTCTATATTTTTATTTCAGTGTGAATGGTGGGATATTAGTAATAAAAAGATTGGGATTCATATCGATTCATAATTTATCAGTGTAAATCTTACACGAACATGATACCAAAATGAGCCGTACATATTAGCAACTCAAGCGAAATAAGTAATATATTTGAAGGACCTAAAGTATCGAGGTAATTGATATGTCGTACAAAAAATAATATCTAGAGGCGTATATGACATACCAACTTGATTAGAGATGGATGAAATTTTGGATTTACATGAAGAGAAAGATTTTCAGCAAGAAGAACAATCATCGGTCAAGTTTTTGGTTGATGAAAAACTTGTAACGACACCTTTGAATAAGACTAATCTCCTGTCCAATGAAGTTGAAGCTGATTTTGTATCTAATCTGGATGAGTCGGAGGGTGACGATCAGTTCATAAATGATGATGAGATAGAAGACGATACATATATTGATTACTGTGATTCGGACGAAGATCTACACATCGAGAAAGATACGAATATTAATGAGTAGATATTTATTCTTCATTCAATTTTATATTGCAATAATAGTATGTGATATAATTATATTTATTAGAATATTATTCAACTTTTATTATTATTATTATATAATATTATATTTATTTACATCTCAATTCTTGCAGATATGGCACCAAGAGATAGACAACGACGGTCGGGTTCACAGTTACCTATAGACAGCTTGGAGGTTGAGGTGCCTTCACCGATCTCCAAGGCCTCACCGACTCTAGTTTCAGAGGGTCCTGCACTGGTCGGTCCCAGTGAGCTGACTATGACTGAATCGGGTCCCAATGAGATGGGTCCCAGTGAGGCCGGTCTCAGTAGTATTAATCATTACACTTTATATATAATCAAATTTGATTCTTTTATTTAGATCATATTAATGATTTATTTATTATGTTTCTGATTAGTCTACATCGGTGGTTAGGCGAGGGGGAGGTCCATCGAAGAACCTCACTTTATAATGTTGGAGATATGAGCACCTGGGATAGCGTCTCCAGATAGAGATACCAATCGGCTACACCAAATCCATTAGGAGATGATGTGAGCCATGGCAGATCGAGCTGGGCATCATATGTCGCAGCTATACCCCGGTGACGCTCTTCGATTGGCGTCATATTGTCTCAACTCAGAGATAGATTTTTTACACCCACTTACAAGTAAAATAAATTATATTACGAATATTTAATTTGCATAGTATTCTTCTAATGTTTGTTATTGGTAGGATGTATTTGACATCATCGATTTTGAGAATGATCGTGTGGTGTGAGCGATCGATACCCATCTATCCTTGCACTTCAAGGATTATCGTGATCACATGCATCAGCATTGGTACCGGGTGGTGCAGGCTGATGGGCAGGAGGCAGCACGGCTGCAGTCCTACGACAGCATCACCATTGATGATTGGACTACTATATGCCGGCATTACGAGGATCCGGCATATCAGGTTACACATCTAAATTTTTTTTTAGATTTTAATAATTTAATCATTTATTTTTAAATTATATTTATTATCTACTAATTTTACTGCTAATTTTACAGAGACGTTGTGCCCAGAATGTGACGAATTGGGCGAGACAGATCATGCTGCATTATGGAGGTTCGAGATCATTTGCTCGCCACATGAAGCACATGGTACGTATTTTTTAAATTTTTAATTATGATATATTTTTTTAAATTATTTAAAATTTTTTTAAATAATTCTCAAATTGCAGAGAGATGCTGAGAGTGGCAAGCTTCCTGATAGGATCGATATCTACCAGCAGACCCACCAGCGACGGTCAGAAGAGTGGATGATGGGGAGCCAGGAGCTCTTTGTAAATTTTTTATTCATAATTTGATCTTTATTAAAAATTAAAATAATTTTTATTTTTATTTTCAGGATCGTATGACCGACATGAGATCCCAGCCTACCCCTAAGGGCTCGACCACACCCACAGATGATGAGATCTGTGATCAAGTGCTTGGTATGAAATCCTGTTATGTTAGGGGTCTAGGATATGGGATCACTGCTCCTTCATCTTAACAATCATCTAGGACTGAGATCCATTCTATGTGCCAGGCTCGGTTGATGGAGGTGCAGAGGCAGGCTGTCGAGGATCGACAACAAGCTGAGCAGTAAGCTCAAGAGATGACCACACGTATCGACCAGTATCAGTAGTTCCAGATCGACATGATGGAATGGATAGTGCAGATTGAGCAGATGATCCAGATGCTGAGGTAGCAGTAGGTTGGTCCGCGCTCCATCGTCAGTTCGAGCTCCGTCAAGCATTCTCCATCCCCACCTTGTTCCCCACATACCGATATGTGACAGTTCTTTGATGTATTTCTTTTAAAACTCTTATAATTTTAATTTGATATAATAAAATAATAAAAATTTATTTATCATTTTATTGTATAAATTTTTTATTCAAATTTCTTAATTTATAAAAAATATTATACATATAACTTAAAAAAATATATTAAAAATTTAAAAAAAATAATTAGCAATGGAATTATTACTGACAAAATATTCATTGCAAAAAATTTACAAAAATAATTTAATTTTTTAAAAAATATAGAATTAACAGTGATGAAAAATTTTTCATCGTAAATAATTATTAGCGATGTAAAGTTTCATTGAAAAATATTTATTTACGATGTAAATATTAATCGTTAAAGTTTTTTAATTATTATTTTTTTATTAAATAATTTTTTTTGTGATAAAAATTTTCATCGCTAAAAGTTAGTAATAGCGACGAATATATTTTCATCACTATTAATTATATTAGCGACTGTTACTTTCATCGCAAATTAATTTTTTTATGAATAAGTTTTTTTAATTTTTATTTTTTATGATGAAAATATTTTGTCACAAATTACCCTTATTTACAATGAAAAAAAAATTATCATAAAATATCATCAATGATGGTGTTTTTTGTGATAAAATTTTAGTGATGAAATTTTTATCGCTAATTATTATTAGCGACAAATTTGGCTTATTAGTGATGAAAATTTTTCATCGCTAATAACTTCTTTTGTTGTAGTGTAAGCATATATTATTTATAATATTAATTTTTATAATTATTGATAGTAGTATGAAAAAAAAATTTCTTAATAGATTGAATTTTTTAGAATAGAAAGAGATAAAAAAAAATATTCACATTAAGATGAACTGATCTTGATTTAGTATTTTGAGTGAATAATTTTTCATCGCTTATGAATAGAAGTATATCAAAATAGAAAATTTTTTTGTGAAATATGAGCATTCCAATTGTTCCAGTTTGGTCTACAAAAACTCTAGCATGGCACATTAAGAGATCTATCCTTTCATATCATAAGACATATATTTTCTTAGATATTGTAGAGCAAAAATTAGCAAGCTCTGACAAGGCAAAGTTCGGCATCTATAAGCATATTATGGAGATGAGAAATATCACAGTATAGTTATATCTGATATTAATATTTTCATATTATATAACTTTTTGGTTTAATTTATTCTTATTTCTCTTCTATCAAAATATAATCTCTTTAAGATCTCCTATAGTATACATAATGAAGAATGGATAGTTAATGAATTACTAACCAAATATATATAAGTGAAGAAGAGATTGAGAGGAGAAAATATAGAGAACGTGAACTTCACTTCATATCAACTTAGTAAAAAAGCAGATAAAAAAAATGATGCATCCAAGATAAAAAGAAAAAAGTATTTATTATGATATTAGGTGAAACTATTAATAAGACTGTAAAATGCTTCTTTTGCAAAAAAAAGTGATACCTAAAGAAAAATTATATAAAGTATGAAAAGTGGCTACAATAGAAAAATACCCTTTACTCTTGTGTGTGTTTAAATCCAATTTAGTAAATGTTCCTTATTCTACTTGGTTCATTGATTCTACTGCCATTATGCATATTGCCAACAACTTATAGAGCTTTCTATTACAAAGGCTTCTGACTGAAAGTGAACGGCTTATTCTTATTGAAAATTAGATACATTCATATATTAAGATAGTTGGATGCTACAGAATAGTCTTATATTTTGGAGTTGATTTTCATATTCTTTTGAAAATTTTTTTATATTATGGCATCGGAGAGTGGGATATATCTCCAAAGAAAGAGTCAAAAAGCTAGTGAAATGTATATAGAATCTTAAGATAATTAAACTTTACTGATTTTAAGACATGTATTGACTGTATAAAGGTAAAGCAGATATACGCATCTAAAAAGGGTGCCAAGATGATTAAAAGAACTATAGAAATCATTTGCACAACTGTAGTATGCGAACCTTTTCAAAATATCTAATAAGTGAAAAATATTTCATCACACTCATTGTTGACTATTCATAGTATATGTATCTATACCTTCTATTTGATAAGTTTGATAAGTTTGAAACCTTTAAGAAATTTGAAATAGAGAAAAAGAGATAATTAAAAAATATGATTAAAGTGGTCAAATCTGATAGAGGTGGTGAGTACTATGATAAACACATAAAGATGGAATAATAGATAGACCATTAACGAAATTCTTAAAAGAATAGGGCATTGTATTCTATTACATAATGTCAAAGTACACCAGATTAAAATAGTGTAGCTAAAAGAAGGAATATAATACTTAAAAAAATCGTTCAAACTATGATAAGTTATTCTATTCTATTTATTTATTTGTGGAATGAGGCTATAAAGATAACTGTGCATATCTTAAATAAGTTTCCTACTAAGGCAGTTCATAGACTCCTTATGAGTTATGGATTGGTAGGAAACCTAGTTTGTGATATGTGTACATAAGGTTGTCCAGTTGAAGCCAAGGTTTATAACCCATAAGGAAAAGTATTTGATCTCAAAACATTTGGTGGGTTTTTCATTGATTACCTGAAAAGGTCAAAAGAGTATAAATTTTATTATCCATCTCATAAATCATAGATAATAGAAATTAATAAAGCTAGATTTCTAGAGAATGGCAATACTTAAGGCACTATCTTTGAAAAAATATTAGGCCTATAAAATAGATTGAAGTGATGATTTCTATTGTTATTCCTTAAAATAATATTCAAGAGGGATCACCACTTCATCAAGTTCCGCTCTATAAAATTTTTATAGTGAAAGAAGCAATTGTCTAACTATTGCTGCAAGCAGATCAAGGGATAGCTCTTTAAAGATATATTAGAATAAGAAAATCTACTATACCTCCAGTATATCTAAGTAATATGGGAAAAAGATAAGATTTTGAGATATTTTTATAGGACATAAATGGTGAAGACTCTTTATAATGGTAAAATGCCATAAAAGGAAGAGCTAGATTTTATAGATAACAACCATGTCTGAAAATAAGTTGACCTAACTAAGGGATGCGACCAATAAGTTACAAAATGGTCTATATAACCAAAAAAAATCCCAATGAAAAGGTTGAATGATATAAAGCTAAACTTGTGGCAAAGTGTTCCCATGAAATATATCATAGCGACCAGATATATGGATTTGAGGGATCAGACCTGAAAGGGTGTGAGATCGACTTGACAGCATCGATTCCTGAAGGGTTCTAATACTAACAAGCTAGAATGGTCATAACTTTATCATCCGATGTCAGAATCTTTATCATGATCCTATTCCAGAAAGCTCTTTTCGAGCTCTACGAGACTGGCTGCTTCACCATAACTATAAATTTCTAAGTTTAATTCAATTGTCTGACGGACCAACGAGAGCCCATAAGAGTTCTAGTCCAACATGAAGTCTAGTTTTGATTTATGCTTTATTTTATTTTGTTTCGAATTTCTTCTTTTAGCTAAATTACTTTTAGTCCATAAATAAAGCCCCCTAGCCAATACTGTAATTAGTTAATTTAAGTTATTGAAATGAAAATTTTAGAGAAGAGAGTTTCTTCTTCTCTATTCATTTTTTTCTTTGACTTTAAAAGGATCTATTCTTCTTTTAGAATTATCATAGCCTTAATAGTTTATTTTTGACTTAAAGGTACATCAGATGGATGTAAGAGTGATGGTGATCTAAAGGAAGAGGTCTATATTAAATAATCTGAGAATTTTTGTGGTCAGTCAACAAGAGCACATGATTTGTAGATTAAAAAAATTTAATTATAGACTCAAATAGGCTTCCATACGTAATATCTTGAATTTAATGGGATAATTATTTTATTTAGATTAAAAAAAATACTATTGATTAATGTATATACTCAAAGATAGGAGTAAGTTCATAATTTTGATATTATATAGATAATATTCTGCTTGTCAATAGTGATTTTGAATCCACTTGAGAAAATCAAATAGTTTTTATCTCAAGATTTTGAGATGAAAGATATGAATGAAATCGCTTATGTTATTGATATTGAGATTCATAGAGATAAATCCTTAGAGCTACTTGGACTATCTTAAAAGATTTACATCTCTATAGTACTAAATTTAAAAAGAAAAAAAATATTCTTCTGAGAGTGCTTATATTATAAAGGATGATAAATTTAATAAAATTTAATATCCAAAAATTAAAATAAAGATAGAAGAAATAATGTTCATAACCTATACATCTATTGTTAAAGTCTATGCCCATGTTTATATCATCCAGACATTACTTTTGCTACATTAATACTTGGAGATTGTCAACATGATCCAAAAATGGAGCATTGAAAAGCTGCAAAAAAACATCATGTATCATCTGTCGGGTATAAAAGTTCATATGCTTATATACAACTAATCTGATCATCATATAATAATAGGCTATTAAAATTCATACTTTGCTTGATGCACCAATAGTAGACTCTTGGAATATCTTTCTATTTAAAAAGGGTGCTATATCATGAATGTATGTAAAATAAGATCTTGTTTACTACATCCATTATGAAAATAGAGTACGTAGCTGATATATATGAGAGTTCCTCACAAGCTATATAGTTGTAGAATCTTATCATAAAATTTAGAGTTGTAACTCTATTAGCAGACTGATAAAGATATATTATAATAATTTTACAGTAAGATTCTCCAACAATACCAAGAGTGTAAGCACCTACAAGCATATCAGTATCAAATACTTTGCTCTTCGTGAAAGAATAAAGAAGAATATTGTATCTATGGAATATATTGATACAGAGCTGATGATAGCAAATCCATTGTTGAAAGGATTCACTTTCAAGATTTTCAAAGGTCATATGAATCATATAGGACTTATTAGCTCATTTTATGATGATACATATTGGACACTATATATAAAGTCATCATATTGAATTTTATAATAAAGTTTTATTTATTTTGTACTGATCAGCTATTTATCATGTCACAAAAAATGACCAATGAATATGATATCATTAGTATTGTAATGCATGGAAGCTCATATATTGATTGATAATGTATTCACCGTATAATTCGCACTGATAATTATTTTGTAATTAAGTATACAGTATATATCTTATGGAGGAATTAAGTTTTAAATATGGTCATATTAGTTTTTCAATTGTCAAATCTAGATAAGATTTCATTAAAGATTTTTTGAAATGCTTTAAACAAATAAAATGAAGATGCATATGTTAGGTTGGGTCAAGTGGGAGAATATTATCATTTATCTAATTAAATCCATCCGGATGTAGCCCACACTAGCATGCATCGAGATTTATTTTACATATTTTAAGATTGATTTGGACTCTGACTATAAAGATAAACCTTCAATAAAGTGATAGGGATATCTTTGATAGTTTGATAAAGTTGAGCTCTACACAACTATCATAGATAATGTTGATCTTTTAGCCATTGTGACTGATTAAGATCCTATCTCTGACGGATGAGGCATGTTATAAAAGACTTCTATAGACTTGGTCTCCGACTCATCCGGGAGCTTGTGAAATCCTCTCCATCGGGTATGACTAGAAAACTAAAGTGCTGCTCGACAACAATGAAGAGCACATCCAGCTTGATTCTCTGGTGGTTGCAAATTGCAGGCTAATTAAATGTCAAGATGATTTGAAGATCCTAGACGATTTCAACAGCTTCGGTTTCAGTGATTTTATCTTCATATAAGTTTTATTGCCCCATAAAATTTTTAGGGTGGTGTCTTAATTTTTCATAAGGTATTTTAGTAGGTCGGTCAGTCTAAATGACCTCTTTAGACCGCTAAACATCTAGATCTTCTTGTGAACTTTGATAGTGTAAATAGAGTGGCTCTTGTTTAAGGCAAAAACACAAAGACAACTGCATTGCTTCATCTCGCAAGAGGGTGCCCCATCATCGCATGTCCTTCATCAAGAATGAAGTAGCTATTTCTGAAATATGGGCTAGATAAAAAAGATGGCTTCAATTATATATTTCATATTCCTAAGACTGTCCAGATCAAAACTCAACTTACGAAAATAGAAGTTACAACCTTTTTAATCAGCTTGCATGAGACAAATAATGTAGAAGGGGTGATTGTATTGAGTGTGGTTTGAATTTTGGCATGTTCCGGTTTATCATCCGGTTCAACTATTAATTTTGAGGACAAGACGAGCAGATTTTTCATGATGAGATCCATGGTGACCGTCAATTTTGATGTGACAATCCAGAGCTCACCATTGATCTCGAGCAGGGGTGCGGCCCTCGTAGTATGGACCCGGCTATTTGTAGAATTTGGGCCATTTGGGTATTTTGGCCTCTGCTTGTTGTTTTATGATTTGATGACTATATATATTATAATCATACATTTTATCTTTTGTGTTATCGCACACTCTTTGTAATCAATCTTTTGATATAATAGCATCTCTCCCCATCTTCACCTATAGACGTAGGCCAAAGGATGTACCATATAAATCGGTGTGTTTTATCTTTCTCTATATATAATTATTTGTTTTTATTCTCAAATTCACATTACTTAACAGAGAATCTTGCAACAGATTATTTTGTTACTCTTACCTTGCTCTGCAGCTTCTCAACCTTAACATGCATTAGACATCTAGTTGCTCCTAATATAATTTCTTCAAAATACAATGCATCCTTCGCAAGAACACATAGAAGATGTAATTTTAACGTCATGTATCCTAATAATCTGCAACAACTATGCAAAAAAAACAGTTGTACGTTAAATGATAATCTTCCTTCTAAAACTGGCATCAATATTAACAGCTCAGTTAATCCTATGCTAGAAGAAACTCATTAGACTTGCTACGGAAAAATTAAACAAAGAACTTAAAACCGCAGAATGAGTATGGTTTTGTTGACTGGATGAGCCAGCTGGGTTTCATCAGACCAAGTCACTAAGAAAATTTATTTATGGCTAACGCGCCAGAATTGCAGGATGCATAGCGGCTCATAATAAATTCAACATTCTTGTTTAGTAGGCAAATCATTCCAGCATATCTGAGCAGCATGACTGCGAGGAAATTATATAATAACCCACATCCATGCATGCAATAAGCTTTTGACAATTATGAAATCTTTTACATCAGAAAAAACAGACAACTAGGACAACCCTGGGCAATAGACTCAAAAATGGTGGCATAATTTCTTGAAACCGCAGGGATATTAAACGGTAGTCAACTAATTTATTAACAAATAAAAAAAACTACCAAAAACAAAAAAAAAAAAAAAAAAAAAAAAAAAAGACTTGGGGGTACTTCAAAACCAGCAAATCTATTCCCACCAAGCTATGAAACCTGAGAAACGCAACCAATAGAGAAAAAGAACAGCATGGAAATAACAAGATGAACTGCTAATTGAGAGTGTCTTCCCGCTAACAAAGCACTGCACTTTGACCTAATGCAACTTATATTTATCTATATCTAAAATATATATGGCTTCAAAATAAACCAGGATTAGTCCCCTTAAAAAAGGGGAACCAGGAATTCAACTTCCACTTAAACATGCTTAGGGGGGAAAAGTGTGGATATAAAGACTAAAGAAGATCCCGAAGCTCGATGTGACTTCATTTTTAAGGAGCTAATTTGATAGTGACTTCTGTTCTTGCCATATCTTTTGGAGGGCTTTCTGGACCCCAAATTTCTGGGTCGACATAAAAGAATCAAGCAAGACACCTATCGCCATGTCCGCGTCTTCTTGTAACACGCAACTCAGACTCTCATGCGCTTCTGATATCCGAATCATTGATTCAATATGCCTCACTGCTGCTATTGGAAACCTCGGCCGTGCTGCACCAATCATCCGAGGCCCAACATATTGTGGGTTAAAGAGACAAAATATATGTTGTTTTTAAGGTATCCAAATCCTTTAGATGGCACCATGGAAAAGCAAGGTTGTCAAAGATCTCACGGCGGACTCTCGATGTAGTTCATCGAAAAAATGTGTGAGCTTACCCAGATCAGCATCGTGCAATTTGGGGAAGACATTTAACTTGACATAGGTTATATACTTCTTGAGAATGCCTTGAGAAAGTATCTAATCATTATACTTGGCTCAAACTCAAATATTTTTTTATTTACCAGGTATAAAGCAATCAAATATGGCACCTATGGTCCTCTTCGAAAAATTATTGATTGTACTAGGTCCACCACGTAATCTTTGGACCAGTTCAACCAAGTCTGAACACATCCCAAGCGGAGGGAAAAAATTGCTGATGGAAAGGGACAAAAAGAAAGAGGACGGAATCACAGCAACTTTGGTTGAGGACTCCATATAGTTTGGAAGTCCCGAAAGACCCACCATCCTGTTGGATGGATGTCTGGCCAGGACACCACCTTCCAAGACCATTTCAGTACCACGCGATGCAGCAGAAAGAAAAAAAAATAAAACAAAAACAATCAAAATACGTAAATCAGTCACAAAATAGCTCGCCTTCTCTGGTCAGACATCCACCTTCTAAGACCTTTTTAGTACCACGCGATGCAGTAGAAAGAAAGAAAAAATAAAACAAAAATAATCAAAATACGTAAATCAGTTACAAAAGAGCTCGCCTCCATAGAACATGCAAACTTCATTATAAAAAAGAAATTTTATAAAAGAAGATCTCTCCCCCAACCTTTGTACATTCAATTTCTCTCTCCTGAAATTCTCCCTCACAAAGGCTCTCTCTCTTGGAAAACTCCTCTGAACCCCTGAAGCGATCGACGTCCGCTGTCCAGGAGCCTCCTGCTCCTTCTCTCTCAGCGGTCACACGGCTCTCTCTCTTCTTCTTGGATTTTCTAGGTTTCCACGCGACTCAGTGAAGAACCGAGCCAAAGCCACACACTGTTTCATATGTTCCCAGCCTTTTAAAGGCTTAAACATCAATTAGAGAGGGATTAGGAGTCCTAAATAAAGCCAAATAACCTCCTAGATCGTCGAATCAAGACCGAAAGCCACCCATGCTGTCCGATCATGCTCTAATCCACGAAATAATGCCGTGGACTACGAGAAACACATAGAAAATATCCAGACGATCCACACAGTCCGCCATGGACCACCCGATCCACCGTGGATCGGGGTACAGGCCCAGGCACAGCGCCTGAGCTTAGGCCGGCCCTCGCACGCAGGCCTGGGCCACACCCGCACCGGGCGCCTGGGCCCGGGCCTCACCCCGCTTGGGCTGCGCTCCGCCGCTTGCGGCCGCACCGCCACCGCCGCCTCGGATCTCGTGCCGACTTCAAAAATTTGTATCTCCTCCATTCGAGCTCTGTTTGGGGTGATCTTGATCTCGTTAGACTTCGTTTTTCGATGCGAACCTCACTGTAGGCTCAATGTGGATCGAATCTTCAAACGTCAAATCCTAACACATCTCTTCACTGTATATGGTGACACCATGAGAATGCCTCACCATCGTCAAGTTGGATTCATGCTCATGGTCAGGTTTAATCTTCTTCTTATGATCAAAGAGGTCGAGAAAGCAATCAATACCCTTGACGACGGCGACAACAGACTTAGGGGTAGTGGAGACAAGGAGGCTGCGAAGGTGGGAGTTAGAAGGGATGGTGGTGAGCTCAAGATCGTAGACGTCAAACATGAGGAGGTTCGCACTGGCGGCCGCTAGGCTAGTCTTCTTGGTTCCTAGGATCTGTGGAGGAGATGGCCACACTTCCAGGTTCGGCCGACACAGGTGTCAAAGGATGAGAGAGAAGGGGATGAAGGACCAAAAATTATGGTCAAACCATCGTGACCCAAACAGATCTACACCTCATCCAAAATTGCAATAGATCCTGTTCTCTCCCTTTCATTGGCGATTTTTACCTCTATCAAGGATGCAATTACATGTCGCACCTTAGTTGAATCGGTCCAAAAATGACATGGTGGATTTGACTCAAATCAATAATTTTTCATCGTCCTGGAAGTCGCTTGCAGACTGGTCTTCTACATTTACTGTTGTGCTTACAAAAATAAATAGAAATTCAGGTTTGGCATGATTTTGAAATGAGTGGATCATCTTATTCATCAATGAGCTCTGGCTAATTGAGCCTATGTTCGTACCTTGATGTTATAGTAATTATTATTAGGGAAAAAATTTCCATTGGGTGAGAGCCAAGTATCCAACAGGTACACAGATTTGAGGTATCTTCAAGAATATCTCTTTTATTTTTTATCAACTTTTACAATGCTTGCTTTCTTGCATGCCCTCACAACGTGCCTTATAATTATAATAATAATAAAAAAAATAAAGCAATTCATCTACAGTTGTAAAGAGGACGATGATGATTATTGCACTGTAATACCTGCAAATCATGGGCTTTGCTTTTATTTGTATCCAACATGAATGCTTACTTCTGTCATTTTGTTGTCAAGTTAAAGTGAAATATAGCTATGGAAATTTGTTGCATGTGCTCTCACAATTCTTCACGGTTCTCATGAATTTTCCACAGCAGTAATAGTATCATGGCTTTGCTGATGGAGCTCCAACTCCTCATGAATCCTCGTTGTATGATCATGGCTCATGAATCCTTGGCAAAAAAAAGTCAGCCAAAGCTTTAAAATTTATGATTAATCAAAACATAATTGTTCCACCTCGAATCCAGCACTCAGATCGATATGTGATGATCATACATTTTTTAAAAAAGATCCTAAAAAATATACAAAACTTACCTTCCTACAATCCAATTCCGACAATAATAAAAATAAATTTTTAATTTATTTATTGAATAAAAAATTATTCACAAGATTTAATTAGAATAAAATAATATTTATTTCATAAACAAAATACATCTAGAATCTTATGCTCCTCGCTTTCAAACCAAATCCATAAAATTTTTAAAATCTAAAAAAAATATATATAGGAATGAACTTTACGGACTCAATAAGTTACGAAACCTCTAATTCAATTAAATATTTTATAAAAAAATAATTATTAAATTACATGATCTTTTCATAAAAATATCTTAATAAGTACAAAATTATCGACAACAATCAACATAAAATTAAAATATGTAATTACTTCAAATAGATTATCCGAATAATTAAGAGTTGACCTTATACTCTCATTCTCCTAATCCCTCTAACTATAGCACAATCGATCTATAACTAGCCCAAAAAAACTAGTTTCCTAACTACAACATATTGTCCGTCGATCATATGCCAATGATTACCCCACTAATGTCTAAAAAAAAACTAACTCTAATATCATATAGATAAACATATTTTCATCAATATATACCAATATTAACTTCATCTAATTAAATCCAAAAAAAAAATTAACCCCTGACTATAACACATTGTCATCAATGTGCACCAATAATCGCCCTTCTGAAAATCCAAAAGATAATTAGATTTTAAATCTATGTGATCATAATCAAACTAAAAAATAATAAATCAGCAAAATAATATATTTTGATGTAAAAAAATATAATTTATTTCCACTAAAAATACATATACGATTAAACATTTTACAATATATTTTGTATAGATTAAATAAGATAATTAATTTAAATAAAATACTATAACAACTGATAAATGCAAATCAAATAAAACATATTAAGATTAGAAATAACTTACTATTCTAGATCAATCAAATCCAAGAAAAATCTATCAAATAAAATTATTTATGTCCTTGGGCATAAAACTCTGATCTTTAATCTTAACACTCCTTTAAAATTGAAAAATCCTATTAAAATAATTAATATCATCAACTCTTAATTGAAATAAAAAATAAAAGATAGAGAAAAAAAAAAGAATCAATTTGAGTCCAAAAAAAAGTTTGATCAGTTTGAAATGGATCGACTGATATAGAAAAAAAGAGAGATACTAAATTTAGACTAATCAAATTGATTAGACTTGATCCATTTGAGTTAGATCAAATCAAAAATTAAAAAAAAAAAAAAAAAAATCATTCTCTCTTTCTTTCCTTCCTCTTTCTTCTCTCCTCTCTCTCTCTCTTTCTTCTCCTTCCTTTCTTTGAGGACGACAAGGGCTAATGGTCCGATTGTGCACAAGAGAACTAAAAAAGGAAAAAAAAAAAAGAAAAAACCACTGCCCCTTAAAGCGAACATCGCGAAGCACAACGCACACCCACGAAACGAATTCTCAAAGCAGAGAAGTTTCACGATTTAGAAAGACGAGACAAACGATAAATAATATTTCACTAAAAGGCTTGTCCCAATTGCATCGTTATCAACCCCTCAAAACACCATCCAGGCCTTCTATTACAGCGCCAAAGACTAGGCGACCGCTTTATATACAGTCAGTATCCCAGAAACCCAAACCACAAACAAAAACACTACCGCTAATGAGTAGCGACAACGACTACCAATACTACAGTGCTCATCCCAACGCAGCGAAAAGGCTTGGGGCGGATAGGCTTCTAAGCCTTCTTCGGAGACTTGGACTCCGCCTCACCCTTGCTGGCCTTCTTGGGGAGCAGCACCTGGTGAATATTGGGAAGCACGCCGCCATGCGCGATGGTCACGCCGGACAGGAGCTTGCCGAGCTCCTCGTCATTCCTCACGGCCAACAGTACGTGCCTCGGAATGATGCGAGTCTTCTTGTTGTCCCTCGCCGCATTCCCCGCCAGCTCGAGAACCTACACCCACCAAATCCAGCACTACCGGATCAGAATCCACAAGTAGGGACAAATAAAGATTACAATGCGTAAAAAATAATTCAATCCTTACAAAAGATTTCCACCACCAAAAAAAAAAAAAAAAAAAAAACATCTTTTTCTCCTTGCAATGTTAAGGAGTTAGACTCAGATCCTTAATAGAACCAAAAGAAAAGACAAGAAAGCCTTGCGGAAAGTCAAGTCATCTCAAAAATAAGCATAAAACTTGAGAGAAAATGGAGAGAGAGAAACGATGTTTAAAAAAAAAGGAAATAACCTCAGCGGCGAGGTACTCGAGGACGGCGGCAAGGTAGATGGGAGCTCCGCTGCCAACCCTCTCGGCGTATCGGCCCTTCTTAAGGAAGCGGGCGATCCTTCCCACGGGGAACTGGAGGCCAGCTTTGACGGCCCTGGAGACGGGCTTCCTCCTGGAAGCGCCCCTCCTCCCACCAGCCGGCTTCGTCGTCTTCGATGCCTCCATCTCTCTCCCCTCCACCTTCAAGTCTCTCTCGGTAGCGGCTGGAGCGTAGAGTTCGTCTGCGGAGTACAGAGGTTTCGGTTGGCATGCAGCGGCTACGGAATTGGAAGTTTATAGGGGACTAGCGATCCGTGGCAGAGAAAAACGGACGGCTTAGATGCCAAGTGGATGACGCTTCCGTTGGACGGATGGGATTGGAGTTTTGAGGTAGCAATCCGCGGCTGTCTGTCCAGACCAATGGAACGAGTCCACGTGCATCCCTATTTTGGACGTAGCGGGAAATTGCTGGCTCTGGTGCGGAAGCAGAATCCGTACTCGAAATTTGAAAGTTTTCTTTCGCGGAAGTACACGCATGGAAGGGGCGTTTCAGGTGCACCGTCGCACGTGCAACTGGCGTCATTGAGACCGGTGCGAACCTGCAACGAAGCTTGTGGTCCTTTATCGGTGGAGTCGAGGTTAGGTTTGATCTATCCTCTAAGCATATTGGGTTGGTTGGGTTGAGTCAGTGTAACAGATTTGGATTTAAAAAACAAAAATCCATATTTTCGCTTTGTTACTCGTTAGCGCATTTGGGTGACTAAGCTGGTCCCCAGAGAATTTTGAGCAAAGCTTGAATTAGAGGTCAAAATAATATGAATAATATTCATTAAATTTTATTTTTATATTCAAATTAATTTAAATATTGATATAAATTTAAAATTTTAATTAATATTTATATCTATATTTATATTAATTAAAAAAAATCAATATGAATGATATATATAAATAATTATCCGATCCACATCCGAATATCTGAATCTATATATAATTTTATATATTTTATATAGCACCTATTAATTTTTAAAATATATATATAATTACATAAATATGATATTAACTCAATTTATCATCTATTTAGTAATATTTTTAATTTTATAGTCATAAAGTTTAATTATTCAATTTATATTCGTAATTATATCCATATTTTTAATATCTAAATTATATATGTTCTATTTAAAATAAATATGCATATGAATTTTTGCATCCGAATAATATTAGTATCTGTTGGGACAATTGAATTTGCTCCCCTCGATTCTACATCGGCTTCCATATTCGAGATCGGCCCTTTATTCCATACCTATATAAGAATGGCCAAAAGATTCCAAGACTCTGAAAGGAAAAAAAAATTCAGAATTCAGCTCTCATGAGAGTCATTTAGCCGAAGCAGAGTCATTATGACCAAACCAGAGTCATCTAGCCAAAATAGAATCATCATAGCGGAACTTGAGTCATCATGGCTGAAGCAATATCTTTATAATCGACCAACCATCTTCATATCATGACCGACTGACCATCTTCATGACCAAACCAGCATCATAACAGTCGATTGTCAAACAACCGACTGCCAACTGTCAAACGATCGAGTGTCAAATATATAATCACGATACTACAATCATGGGTAATAACTACATGTCACAACTGTTAATGGGCATAAACAACTCACTAACTCCATAATTATAGTCCAATAATCAGGGTTAACTATCCCTTAGTGCTATAAAAAACGAAATTACGTGCTCGACGGTTATACCCAAGTCGCCTATAAAAGGGAGGTAAGAGAACAGACAATAGTAAAACACTTAGGCTAACACTCTGTCACTTTGAATATTCTATCTGCTGTTCACCATTCTTCACTGACTTAAGCATCGGAAGATCCCCATTGGACATAATTCTGATCAGTGGACTTCTTTTGTAGGTTGCTTTTCACCGGAGCTAAGCACAACAAAGGATTGGCTACAATAGATTAGTGCGCTAAGAAGGATGGCAAACAAACTCTGAAAGAGCAATGGTAAGAAAAACAATCCAAAAGGCATCCATCAATAATGGCCGGCGATCTTTCCGTGAGAAGAGGCTAGCTGAGCCAGAACGTAGAGCCCCTTGCTCCACAGCAACAATCAAGGGAGCCCCACCATCTTCGATCGCTCCTTCAAATTGACGCTGCTAATCATTGACTGCCTCATTTCAACACAGCCAATAATCGATGATGGCATAATCTCGATGACAGTCTCATCAGTGGGATTGGCCACACCACTCAGTCTATCACTCTGAATGCACCGATCGCTATCTATTTTCTCTCATAAAGCTAATAAGGGGAAATGACGATGTACATTTGAAAAGCTTCTCCAAATGATGAATCAATCGTGATCGACAATTCGAAAAACTTCTCCAAACGACGAATCGATCATGATCGATACGGAAAGCTCCCTCCAAATGATAAATCGATCCGGATCGACGATTCAAAAAATTCCTCCAAATAATGACTATGCTCCTCTATAATAGAATGACTTACAATTATGTTCCGGATCAATGGAATAATCTACAACAATATTCTTTTATGATGGAAAGATTGCCCTTCAGACATGGAATGCCAACAATCTACGATTATATCTTCAGTAAAGTTATCCTTACGATATAATATATTCGAATGACATATTCGATTTTCAACATATTTTCAACTGAAATATGATACAATGAGCTTTGGCTTAAGATAATTCGACGACAAATATGAGCTCTATCTCAAAGATGATTCTACGACAAATATAAGCTCTGGCTCAAGTCTCGAAAGGTCAAAATAGAAAAATATCGATCTTCAGATCGAAATGAGTCTTAAGAGGACTAACATGCCGACTTGGCTACGGTCAAATGGAACAATATACCAATTCGACTCCGATCGAATGGAATAATATGTCAACTCGACTATGGTCGGATAGAATAGTATATCGACTCGACTCCAATCGAACGAAAAAATATACCGACTCGACTACGGTCGGATGGAATAATATGCCGACTCGACTACAGTCGGACGAAATAATATGCCGACTCGGCTACAGTCGGACAGAACAACATACCGACTCGGCTGCAGTTTGATGGAACAATATGCCGATTGGACTACAGTTGAACAGAATAATATGCTGACTCGATTACGATCAATCAGAAGAATATGCTAACTCAACTCCGATAAGTCAGAAAATATTCAATAGTTATCCATGACGAATGATGATCACATTCAAAGAGACAACACAAAGAGAGTCATCTGGTCGAAGCAGAGTCATTATAGCCGAATCAGAGTCATCTGACCAAAGCAGAGTCATCATGGCTGAACTTGAATCATCATAGCTAAAGCAACATTTTCATGACTGACTGACCATCTTCATATCATAATCGACTGACTATCTTTATGTCATAGTCGACTGACAATCTTCATGACCGACTGACCATATTCATGTCATAGCCGACTGACCATCTTCATGTCATAGCCGATTGACCATCTTCATGACCAAACCAGCATCATAACGGCCGACTGTCAAATAACTGACTGCCGACTGTTAAACGATCGACTGTCAAATATATAATCACAATATTACAATCGTGGATAATAACTAGATGCTACGACTGTTAGTGGGTATAAACGGTCCACTAACTCCATGATTATGGTCCGATAATCATGATTAACTATCTTTTAGTGTCATAAAAAGCAAGACCACGTACTCAATGATTATACCTGAGTCATCTATAAAGGGAAGTTAAGGGAACAGACAATGGTAAGGCAATTTTAGATTGAAACTCTGTCATTTCTTATTTTTTATTTACTATTTGATCATTCTCCACCGACTTAAACATCGAAGAATCCCTGTTGGACATCAGTCTAATCAGTGAGGACTTTGTTTTGCAGGTACTCTTCTCCGGTAACAGATGCAATCAGAGATTGACCGCAATAGTATCTATATTTTTATTCATCGAATAAAATAAATATAGATATAGATATATTGGTACCCGATCTAATTTCAACCCTAGCTTGAATCAAGGAAGAATATAAGACTGTCTCTTCCTCGCAATGAACGTGCCTCCGATTCTCTCGTCTGAAATCTTGTAGAGACATTATTCTGGCCTTCAACTTTGTCAGTTTTTTAGTGCTAATAAAAGTAATTCTTCTATTCAATTTTATTCTTCTCCTATATTTTTTGCTTAGTACTTTTTCATAGCAATTCTGTGCCTATCGATCTTATCCTGCATCATCCAAATCATGCCATTCTACATCGTACTATAATATAGTGCATGGTTGTTTTGAATGTAATGGTTATTTGTTGTGTTCGTGACTTGGCGATATTCTAGATCTTACTGTAATTTATTGTGCTTGTTTGCAAGCATCAGGACTCCATCTATAGGTCGTTGTGCCTTTGTGCAAGCGACTCTTATCGGTCGAAACTTTAACTACTGCACTCTTATTTTCTAGAATTAAAAGTTGGAAAACACCACTTATTATTGCTAGAGTTCTTGCAGCAAGTTATGGTTAATTAAACAAGATTTATGGGAGTTTATTAATAGGTCAGAAATGGCAATTTGTTGCGTAATATTTTCGATAATATAAAGACGGGAAGAAAGTGGAGGTTAAAATCTGCTAGAACGATGTTATCTTTTAGTTATGATAGACAAGTATAACTTTTTCCAGTATGTCATAACTTCAATTGTTGAAGCATGAAAAATGTGAACCTTTTGCTTCTCCAGTTTTTTCCAAACTTAAATAAGGCTTGAGTCTACTTTCGATTAGATTTTCGAATACAAAAGTCGAGTGGAAAGAAGACTCACCACCCAATTCGAAGGGGATTCTTGCTGCAGTTTTACTGCTTTGATGACCGGCAGCTATGAAAGTAATGAATCCCATGGTTCACCTGATCACAAAGACTACTAAGAAACCAAACCATGCAGAGGAGACTTATCCAAAGGCAATTCAAGATATTGGTGTTCTTTTAGAAATTTAACCAATCATGAGGCTAGGGCTGGAAGTGGGCCAGATTGGGTCGGGTCACACCCTTGCCCAAGTCGAGTCCAAAATTTTTTCGAGCTTCGGATCGAACTTAGGTCTGAAAATTTTTGAAAAACCCATGTTCGAGCCTGATCCGAGCCCAGGCTCGAGCCTGATCCAAACCTGATTGGACCGGCCCAATCAGATTTCTCTCTCAATCTCTCTTAAATTTTTTTAAAAAAAAAAAACTAAGCCCTAAGAAGAGGAAGGGATAAGAGGAGGGCTGGCATTGGCAAAAGAGGGGGCTGGATGGTGAAGCTCTTCAACAGTAGCTCTACAACACCATCCAGGTCTACTATAGCTCCTCGATGTCAGTCGTCGGCAACTGCCTCTCCCTCACCCGCGCCCTCAACTCCTCTACCTTCAGCCTCACCAACAACCACCTCCTTGACATCTTCCATGGTGCCATAGCCACCTGGAAGCATGTGGTCATCCAGCTCCAGGCCCAAACCTTCTCCTAACGGCCCCTCTCCGATAAGAAGTGCAGCTTCACCCTCTGCATCAAGAAGATGGACAAGCTCCTCTTCCTCCATGCCAACCTCGACCACACTATAGACACCGCCATTGGAACCAAAACTGCCTTTACACCAATTCACACGATGGCGGCATGGACTTATATGGCCATTTCTGGGAGTCGATGCCCTTCAAGCACCCTAGCACCTTCGACACCCCTGAGCTCAGACCCATGCTGGAATTCAGGCCCGAGCCCAAGCCGGGCTAAAGACAAGCCCAAGCCCAGTTCGAAATATAAACATGCTCAAAATTTAGGCTCAAATTCAGTCTAAATTAGAGTAAGTCTAGCTCAAAATCGGTCCCATCCGAATCCAGTTTTAGTCCTACCGGAGGCCGAAGAGAAAAGCAGTCACGAACTAACAATAGAAATTATACGACAAGAAGACCAGCGTGGTGCTGATGATTTCTATAGTGCTCTGGTATTTGATAAGACAAAAGTGCTTGTTGATTTTAAAATTACTCAAAAAAATCAAAAGACATCAAATGTCGTGCAGCATCAATGACAATCTTTGACCAAGCAAGAAACATCAGAAGTGACCTCATGTCCTTAAAGGGAGCTAATTATGTGTAGGTACATGGAGCTATAGCATACGGTGGATTGATTCATGCAGGTGCAGGTGTGCTAAACGTGCATATATATTTGAAGTGAAAGTGCCCATATATACTACACATGTACGTACCCCAAAGCGACTGGTCTAGTATGCAGTGATGAGATTGTGTGCACATATCAGGTCCATGAACATATGATCATAGATTCGCATATGGTGCCTTGAGATGTTGTTTTGCATCTACATGTTTATGCAAAAGTGGTCGTGTAGGTTCGCAAGTTTAAGCAATATATTTGACGAGGATTGGATTCTTTGGTCACTGGACGTTTGACGGTCTTAGCTAGATGTTCTATGAACCTGGGTGTGATGACGTTGGAGTCAAGGAGAGTATTGAAGGTGTTGATTAGCACGCACGCTAGGCAAAATTATTGCATGCACCGGGTGCAAATGAACCGGGGCAAATTCTCGAGCATATGGACGGTGGATAGCACGCAATCGGGAACAAGGGGTAGCACGGCATATTATCCACCGTGGGATTTGACGTGATCTAATTGCACCTAATGCATCCAATATGGAGGCGCGCGCTAGAGGGGATAGGTTGGTGAGAAGTTGCTTTGTGGAGCATTAGCATGAACTTTACAATAAAGGGGAGTGTGGGTTCGCAGCCAGTTCTAATTTAGTTAGTATTAAATTTCTACTTACTGTTTCAAAATTAGTCTTGTCATCTTTTCTTATTCTTTGTAGAACAGGTATGTCATCTTTTCTAATTGTTAGGGCTCAGCCTGATACCAAATTCATAGATTATTGTATGGCACAACAAAAGCATCGGACTTTGTTCTAGAGTGAATAGCTAGAGCGGAAGTTGGTTTCCGAATTGAGTTGCACCAAGAAAAATTATATCCTCGGTCCCCTCTCGAGTAGTTGGAGCCCGAAAGCCTTGATCCCTCACAAAGTTTTCATCTCTGGACTCTATCCTAGAAGAAGACGTTCTAAGTAGAAAGCTTCAAAGAAAAATCTATAGACTAAATCCAGAAGAAAAGAAAAAAGACAAGGAATTCGACCTTGAAGACGAGCCAGCCGATAACGATGAAGAAGCCGACAGCAAGGGAGAAAAAGACGCCAACAATGAGGGTGGAGAGAATGGACTTTTCCTCTCGACTATGGACCAGAAATGGGGATGGAGTTGGCAAGAAGAAACTGTAAATGAAAGAGAATTTGGGGACAAGGAGATCCTCTATCTACAGGGATGCTCAATAGTTCAGATTAACACCATGAATACCGCCTCTGCTACTGATGCTGATATGTAGCAAAGATTAGAACTGTCAATTTGAGTTGGGCCCATTGGATTGGCCCATCCAGCAATGTAAATAGGACGGGTTGGATTTTTATTTTAGCAATCCGTTTAAAAGCAGATCAAATGGTCCGCCCCGTTTGGGTCGGTGGGTCAGGACGAGTCGGAGTAAGTTGGAGCGGGCTGATCCATCTCTTTTTGTTTATATATATATATATATATATATATATATATATATATATATATATATATATATATATATATTCCAAAAGAGGATTTTAATGTTATTGAAGAGATAATTGATGAAGAAGAGAAATAATATGAAGAATTGAATGATGAGGACCACAATAATGATATGGAGAATAATTTTTTGGGACTTTGATTTGCCTCTAAATTAGTTTGAAAATTGAAATTTAAAGTCTTTTAAGTTGGGGTTGTACTAAGTATTTAGTTTAAGTTTAACAATTTCATTTTATGACTCTCAGAATTGAGATGTGAGGTTGATTTGAGTTTAAATTGAATATGAAATTTAGTTTATATTACTCTTTATAGGTTTTTTTTTTTGGGGGGTGGCCTGTTTTACTTGCGGCCCATGGTGGGTCGGATCGGGTTGGGATTTTTCCAATCCATCCACTAAATAGGTCAGCTCGTCCCGACCCATTTAAAGACGGGTCGGGGTGGGTCGAGGCAGGTCGGGATGGGCCGTCCCATCTTGACAGCTCTAACAAGATCTTAGTTGACTACTCCAGCTTTTCGATGCACCACTGCTATGATTCGACTATGTCAGATGTATCCATGAGAAGAACAACTGTACCAACGATTGACTGACATATGGCAGCAAGTGGATGATTCGAGGATCATTACTTTGACAGTGCGATTTTCTATAATCATTATGGAAGATCTTTCCGAGTGGCCCGTGGCAATAATTGTGGCATGGTCCACGAAACGATAAAATAGCTGGTGCAATTTTTTGAGATAATAATCACTCCAACAATTAATTCAGGCGGCGAAGAATATGGCACAATAGAAACATACCCCAAAGGTCAAATTTGAAGATCAAAATTTCAGATTACTCCCTTCACTTGATTTTGTCAAGCGAAATCAGACTCGAGAGTAGGGAGCCAAGTGTTGAAGTAAATATTCGGATAACCGGCTAAAATGGCTACTCCAACAAATATATCAATCGATGATTTTACTCGAGATGTAACCGACCATGTTAAATAGTAACAAGATGTAACCGACCATGTTAAATAGTAATATAACTATTCTTCGGTTCAGCATCCTACCAACTATTTTACTTGGTAGACATCTTCTCAAAAATTAACCAAGTATCCATGACTATGACTCTTGAACCTGAAAAAATAAGGATCAGAAGATGATTGCTCAACGTGGGCATTGATTACCGATAAATATCAGACTGCGGGCAAGAATACTCATCCGCTAATAACCCATTACGCACTCATAATATATCTTTAACTCTCACATTTTGGAGTTATAGCAGACAACAGTAATCAAGTAACGGCTTCTCCATCTGATTAAAAGGAAGTAAGTAGGAGACCAAAGTAAGCCAATTCTAGGTCAATTTATGCTTTTTTTTGTTGCGATTCTTTTATCATTTTTTTTTACTTTGGCTAACTTAAGTATCGAAGGATTTTTCAGCGAAAAATCTTCGGCAAGCAAATTTTTTTTATAGATTTTCACCAATTGGCACAACAGGCCCACTTGACCGACTATGTCGCCAGAGTTCAATGGCAATAACTATTGTTGATATTTGAATAGGGAGACTATACTTCACACAAATACTTCAGAAATTTTACTCTCAAAAGATTGTAGAATATACACCAAAAATTTTGGGTTGGTAAGGATGCATTCAACCAACTATGAGATAACAGTAGAGTAAATCCATTGCATTTGATAGGTGATCCAGACTAACATGCTGATAAGATATAGGCCATTTTTATCAAAAGTTGACAGAGCATAATACCACAATGGATGCACAGCCATGTTTTGAAGCACTTCCATTGTGCCATTTGCAAAACAACCCTGTTATCCATAGCGGTCAAGTTGGAATTGAGGTCAGTTCCCATTACCATCTAGCATTGGGCCGCATCGGGCGTTCTCCAGAGACTTGAGCTTCTTGATTGCGGCATCATCTTTCTCATAAAACAAGATACACTTCTTTCCAAAAGACCTAATTTCATTATTTGTTAAGCTGTTAAGGTAGAGGATATCTTCCGGCTCTAACTCCTCAAGGCCTAGTAGTTTGATTTTTTTTTTTTGGCTTCGTAGCCAATCACTTCGCTTCATACTTTTTGCCAAACTAGAAGTTTGAGGTGGGTATACTTTTCAACTAGAGGTTTGGTCCTTTATGCCCCCCTCAAGCAGTGAGAGGTATATAATATTTTTGGTACGACCTGGTTTTGAATTTGAATTGGTGTGCATGTCGAAGGTTTCCCATAGTTTTTGCAAAATGGTTTAAAGTGAAATGTTGTCCCAGGATATTAGTGGAGGAAGAAAAGGGTTTGGCTTTGTATGGCTAGATTTGGATAGGACCTGGATGCTATATGGTTCCACCAAGTTCAAGTTAATCATCATCTTCATGCCAGAATGAGTTAGGTTCAGCATTTGGTTGCGATTCCGACCATCTCTTCTAGAGTTATGCTGATGGGAGCATTCACTCTCCTCGGACTAACAAAGGTGTTGCTGTCAGATATTGTTGGGGGGATAGTGACTTGCCGAACTATTTCAGAACTCTCACTCATTATTTTCACTATGTTGGTCATCCTCCTCCGAACTTGAAGCATCGTACCTTAGTTTTTTCTCTACAGCATAGTAAAACAGTACGTTAACCTTATAAATATAAGGACCAACCATTACCTCTACCATTTTCGATATGTTTTCTAGGTTCTCGTAGTACAAAATAACATCAAGCTTATCCAGATCTTCCTATTGGAGATTTATTTTAAGAGATGTTTGGATGGGATAATTAAGATCTGGAATGAGAATTGAAATGAATGACTTTCATACCAATTATTTGATCATGGAGGAACTCATTTCAATTCCTATTCCTCTCTAAAATAAGAATGATTTATTCTTTTCATAATTGAATCCGGACTAATCAAAAGAGTCAAAATCTCATTCCGATAGAATGTGATTAAAAAAAAAAAAAAATCATTCGCGAGCTCCTTCCTGCCCTCCTCCTCGGCGATGTTGTAGACCCTCGATAGCCGCTCGGCCACCACGGCCCTCCCATTAGCGGCACGGGCGATCTCGTCGCGGAGGTGGGGGAACTTGAGACCGGCAAAGTTGCTGCGGAGTCGGAGTGGGGGAGGATCCAGGGATCCACGGGTGGGTCCTCGACCTTGCCGCAGAAGCAGAGGTAGGATCGGGGGATTAGGGTTCTCGGGTAGGGGAGGCGGCATTTAGGGCAGGGCCAGTCCGTGGAGGCAGAGGCAGCGACAGCGGCAGCAGGCTAGGTGGTGGAAGAAGGTCGGTAAGAGGATTGGTGGGCCCAGCTCTGGATGCAGAAGAGGTAGAAGAGGGCATAGCAGCCGAAGGAGCAGGACCAGGCGAGGTCGGAGGGGCAAACGCGCTCGAGACAGATGAGGCAGGCGACGTAGGGGCCATGATCCGAGGTGAAGGTTAGGAAAGATTGGATCTTGGACAGGTCAGGGGCGGAGCAGCCGGAGATCTGGAGGTAGGCGGTGAAGATCGAGTCCTCGAGAGTGGTGCGTTGGCCTGCGACCTCCTCACCGCCACTGCCGCTGCTGGCGTCAGAGTTGGAGAAGACGATATCGGAAGGAGGATTCGGGTTCTGGATAGGAAAACAACCAGTGGAGGTGGTGGTGGCGACCATCGGTGAGCGGGAACCCGCTGGTTATCTCTTGCGATGACGGAAATGACGGCAAAGAGAGAAGGATCCTCCTAACGAGCTCTCCTCCCAGCATCTCTGGCATACTTATATGGGGCCTACTATCTTTCTTACACGAAATCAGTGGCTCAGTGTTGCATGAAGCCGACAAACAGACTCGCCGACTTCATGACTTTTCGAGATTTTATTTTTATTTAAAAAAAAATTAAAATTTTTTAAAATTTTTTAAAAAATTTAAAGATATTATTATTATATTTAATTTTTATTTAATATTAATTTTTAAAATAATTAATTTTTAATAATTTTAGTTAAGAATAAAATAAAAATTTGAATTGACTCCGATTACTACCTTAGTATGAACCAAACAAGAACAATGAGAATTATCTATTCTGATTTCGATTTCGATTATGAACCAAATGCTTCGGGAGATTTGGTAATTTCAATTTTGATTCCAATCCATTTTGATTTCGCTTTCAATCACGAACCAAACACCCCTTTACTCGCTCTATAGGGACACCAAAGCTCGACAAAATAGTTGCCATAGCTTCCGCCATCCAACAAATGAACGGGAGATTCAATAGTCCAGTATAAACTCTGAAACATAGCTTGTGGTGTATATTGGAATTTATATACGTAGATTGTGCATTAAAGAAAAAGTAAGTATAAGTATAGAGATGAGAGATGTGGAAAGAGCTTATGCTCTTTTGTCCCACGTTGCAAAATTATAAGATTTTTTCTTGGTTTAAAAGTAAGAACTCATTTTACTTATTTAAAATGTTTTGGAGGGACCTCTAAAATTTGAAGGGGATGAATGATTGCATATTTATATAATCATTTAGATGGGCACCTGGGCTGCATGGTAAAATTGAAGATATACATTTATATTATTAATTTATTTTATTTTTTATTAAAAAATAAGATAAAATAAATTGAGGTTAATGGCCGTTGGTTTTCAACAGTCATGACTGTTCAGAATCGTATCTTTTTGAAGATGATTTCTTAAAGAGCCGCATCTGTTAGTAGATATATCTTCTACATAAGTGCAATTGTGACCTTTCATCAGACATAAGAAAATTCAGAGTTCTCCCTTTTCTCTATTCTTCTTTCGCTTATAATCGAATTCCTTTCGAAGTTCAAGGAAGAGAAATCTTCAATTCTATCGTCTGCAGATTTCTGATAATCTTGTTGTATCTTAGAGGTGAATTGCAATATTGAAAGACTCACGACAAATTGTTTATAGTGGGGGCAACAATCACCTTAAGGATAGTGATTATACACACCTCGAGATCACAAATTCAATCTTATAATACACATTCTTTTTCACAATGTAATTCATTCTTGGTTTGGTCTCAGTGATTTACCATCACAAAGAATCCATCCCCATGAATGTGGCCTTCAGCCATGAGACTCTATACTATCTGGATGTGAGGGCATGATACAAAGAATCCTCAGTCAGATAACCTCCTTGTTGTCTAAGAGCCATACCTTTTTTGCTTTTTGGGCAAGAACAGTGGAGACATCATCCACCTTAACCGGCCTTTCAAAGGTTTCTATATATGCTGCACAATCCAAATAACGGGAAATGTTTGTCATTTCCTAATTGTAATGAAGGCCTTGGAAGAAACTTGGCGGTTGAGAATGTTTGAGTTGGCAATACCCATGGGACCTTGCATAGTTGGATGCCTGTCCAAACGATGAGGTTTCACATGCGATCTACGCTTTCTGGCTTGGTGACTAAAATATTTGCATGATGAAACACTTGATGGGGTTTTGGCACTCAATTTTGTAATAGCTTGGGCTTCCACACAAAAACGTTTGCTTACTTTAAGGAAATGTTTGGTTTGCAATCAGAATCAGAATGAAAATGAGAATTAGAATGGCTTGCGATTGAAATCAGAATGGCTAAATCTCTCAAAGCGTTTGGTTCGTGACCTAAATTGAAATTAGAATGAAAAATTGAATCTATAGAGAAGATTAGGGATTGAGTTCTATATACATTGAGTCATTCCCATTCTATTCTTGAATCAGAATCGGAATGAGACTTTTCCCAACCAAATGGTTGGAATGAGAGTCATCTATTTCAATTTCAATTTCGGACCCCACTCTCTCCAATCAAGCATCTCTTAAAGGATTTTTAGGTTGCCGTCGGAGCTTGATAGGTTTTGGTTGCCATATTAGCCATCACGACTGTTGGGAAGGATGAAAAGGATAGGGCCGTTTCTCTTTCCTCGGTGTGGAAGAGACGTAGGAAGTAGGGACATGCTGCCTTGCTGATTGGGACGTGCCTCTTCTCACTATTTTAGTAAAGATTACACCCATCCGTTACCTCGATCTTGGATGCAGGACACCGCTACCATCTTGACAGTTTGGGATTTTTTGATGGATTTGATTGGTTTATTCGTCTTTGCAACTCACGGAACGATGCTCAGTCACAAGGGTCCATCCTCCTTTCCTCTTAGGTGGAGGTTTGAAGAATTGCTTAGATCTTTGCTCTAAACAATGTAGTTGGAAACGGCTGACTAAAGTAAGGGGGTGCTTAGTTCGCAACTGAAATCAAAATTGGAATGGAAATCAAAATAGCTTGAAATCGAAATTAGAATGGTCAAATTTTTCGAAGTACTTGGTTTGTGACTGAAATTGGAATCGGTATTGAAATGAAAATTTGAATCCATAGAGGAGAGTAGGAATTGAGTTCTACATCGACTTGGCCATTCCCATTTCACTCTGAAATTGAAATTGAAATGAGACTCCTCTCAATCAAACGGTTGAAATGAGAGTCTCCCATTCTTATTCCGATTCCAGACCCCTACTCCCTCCAACCAAACACTTCTTGAATTTCTTAACTTTGTGGCTATCTTCTTCCCAAGGGGACCATGTTCGCTCCCATCAAAGGTGGAAATGTCTTAGTTGTTCTTCCAGACAGCTGCATGATGTTGGGGTGCTCTCCCTCCTAAATCTCTAGACCCTCTCTCTCTAAGGTTGCATTTGATAGTTGGCAATCTATCTAGATTGCTGGTAATTTAATATGATAATCTGGATTATTGCGTTTGATATGATTTGTTGTAGTAATCCAGATTGTCTGGATTATCTTAGGGATGGGTGGTTATTCAGATTATCTCTTTTTTGGCAATGTTGTAATAAAAATTTTAGACAAAATTATTTCTAAAAAAAAATTACACAAAATATATTGCCCAACCTTCCCCCCTCTCTCCCCCCCTCCACGTCGGCCCCCAGCCTGCGGCTCCTGTATCTTCCTTTATTTGCCTGTGGTTCCTTTGCTCTTATCCCCCACCATCATCCCGTGGCTCCTCATGTCCATCCTCACCACCTCCACGGCTCCACACGTGCCCTCCCCACCCCCCTCTCAGTGTTCACCATTCCCCACATCCTTTGGCTTGCCACTTATCTGCATCATCATCATACCTACATCACTCCCATTACTTCTCTCACTCAGAAAAAATAAGAGTACAGTCAGGATAAAATTATTCGAGGTATTTTGAGAATTTGATTTCATATTATCAGTAATCTGATTGTCATACCAAATATGTCAATGACAGTAATCAACATTACTGACAATTTAATGATGATAATTTATCCTGAAGACAATCCACATTATCTTTCAAGATTACTTAGTGATGCACCAAATGCAATCTAAGTGCCATCTCAAGAGGAATCATCACTCATTGGTATACGTGCAGAATATTGATTATTATTGATACTTAATTATTATGAATTAAGCAAATGAAAAGTTTACATTGATGGTAGGATTAGCAAACTTGATTAGCAACTAAATATCATGTTTTGAAACCTTTTTAGCATCCAAAATGTTGGTTTTAAAAAGAGTATCTCTTATCAAATGCAACATAGTTCAAATTTGAAACCCATAAAACCAAGTCTGACCAAAAGCGATTCCAAATGAGGCCTAAGGTTTTGCATTATTTTACTTTTTAAATATACATAATTATTTGTCAAAACAGATATATAATGATTTCAGATTTTAAAAGTAAATTGTATATATAACTCTGTACTCTTCATCTAGAAATTAAATAAGACGTATGAGAAATAGTAACAGCTAGTAACAGCCAAAAAACCACGAACACCAACAAGGATGATACAGAATATACTATATCATAAATAAACCATAAAACCTGTGAATGATTAATGCTAACTATTTTAAAAATCATAAAAAGAGAACGATATAGAGATCACTGCTCCAATTTAAAATCAAGATCAATACAAAGATTCTAAACAAAATAGAATGCATTGCTATCATGCTGACGGGTAAGCCTCAGCATTTTTTCAATAAAATCTGAAGGATATTGGTCCAAAACTCCAAACCCAATTGAAACCCCAAACCCGTTGAACAATTCAAGGGCTTGCGACGAAGTCTCGCGGTGCCCGACGAAATTTCCGCCAAATCATGGTCGAACCCGTCAATTAAGTTACCGATATGGACCAACTCATTTTCTCCAACTGTTCCAACGTTACAATGCCGTCCCTTGATCGACACGTTTCAGGAACTTCTAGAAAGCAACGACCGCTCCCAAACACGCCAATTTCCAATAACTTGTACCACCAGGTCCAATGGACCACGCCAAATCCAAGCGCATATGTGCGGTAGATAACAGCATCCGCCATTTGATCTTGAATTGTTTAAATGGAAAGGGTGTTAACCATTGGACTGGTCCACTGAACTTGGTCCACCTAATAATTGGACCGTACCACTTACTCAATGCCACATTAACAATCTGACGAGGCATCATACTATTGGCCACATCAACGTGTTCTCTCATCTCATTGGTCGAAACAAGTCACCAGCGACCTTTTAATCATGCTCACGGTCGGCCTCGATGTGGAGCGTGGTTCCAAGGGACAGGGGGGCGGAGAGCGGTTTATTTAGGCCCATCTCCGCCGTTGGTTTTTCTCCTCGTTAAGCCTGTCCCCTTCCGACCCCTCTCTTCACATAGGGTTAGGTTTTCAGTTCGAGCTTCTCTCTGATCTCCCAGTCTCACCTCCTGGTCTCCTTCCAGGGCTACGATGGGAGAGAGGCAGATCGCGCTGCGGCTTCTCCTGCTCTTTATTGCGTCCTTTGTGCTCCAGATTTGGGCTTCCGATCCTGTAAGTTATCTTTCTCTTGGAGATTTGTTTCCATTTTATTCTTTTTTTTCCTTTTTGAGAGATTTTGGTTCTAATTGGCGAAAATCGTTGGGTTTTGCTCCAGTTGTTCTATGAATCGTTCGATGAGACCTTCGAGGGGCGGTGGATCCTATCCGGGAAGGAGGATTACCAAGGTATAGCTTTCAGATCTGTTAGTGATCTCGTCGCTTAACTAAATGCGAGCAGTAATTTCTTTTTTCAAGTGTAAAAATCTCATCTTTTCGGTCTGATTGACTCGTTATCTCGATATGTTGACATTTGCTAGACCCAGTTCACTTGTCTAAGCCAGGTTGAAATAAAATCAGGTTTTCTTTTTCCAGGTTAAGATAGCTGCTGTATTGGACCTTCCAACATGTAGGGCTGAAGGATTTCTTTTTGTTCCTTTTGTTTAAATATAAATATTTTGATCCTACTTTAGTAAAATTTAGTAATTGTTGATTTTACGTATGGCCAGCATATAACAACAGTGAATAAAGGGTCTCAATACCAATTTGAGGAGAATCTTTCGAAGGCCCTTATGGTTTGCAGAAATTATCTTCTGATTATTTATCCAACAATTATTGGCATGCGGTACGTAGTGTTGATCAACCGTGGGTTCGGATAAGTATGGTCTAGAGTCATGGAAGCTAGCAAACCATGAGTATCATTGGGACTTTTATTACCGATAAAAACCATTGTACTCTATTGACTCTAGATACGCTTGTTTACAGTAGTTATTGCACGATATAGCATATAATTCAATGTGTTGAATGTAAGCGACATTAATCATTGCTGATAACTAAATGTAGTACATGGAGTAAACAAGGAAACTTCACGTTTGTTTTGATGAAATATGATTATTTGAACTAGATAATTTGCTATACTGGCAACAATTTCTATGGTAAACAGTACGAGGTAGTTTTTATGATCTTAGAAGGGGCGTTTTTGTTTAGGTTGATCAGTGTCATGCAAATTGTACCATAGAAAAGAAAATGTCTTTTTTAGGATCTAGACATTGTCGATGTCGGTATGAGGTCTGGATGAAATTGGTTGGGATTAATGCTATGTTATGTGCTTGATTATTTGTAGAAAGAGGAATTCTAGTTTTTCCCGCGGTTGAAGATGCATATCCAGTAGAGGTTGTTTAACCAGCTAAAGGCAATGGCCCCATTCTAGATATCATATTGTCACATGAATGGAACATTTCTGGTTAATGAAGTGCTCTTTGCGTCATTGACTGGTCAACTCGTGACTGTTTTGTTTTATTTAATTGTCAGTTTTACAGCCAGACTCCTTGTTGCACTAGCTATTTAGGGGCTCTCGTGAAATCAATTTTTTATATGCAAAAAAGTGGGGAGTTAAAAGTGAAAAGAATATAGCTCCAATTGGTCACACTGACAAGCACCGTAGACTTTTTCCCTTGTTATTGTAAGGAAGCTTATTTTGGATCTTCATGATCTTGTATGTGAATTTACAGTAGTGTTGAAGGATAACAGTATTCTGGATAGAGATTTCCCCCTTATTAGGAGGACTGAATTAGCATGGGCACTCTTTGATGCGTCAGTAGGCACACATTTTATTGCGTTGGTGGAGATGTTTCCCTATTTAATTTACAAATAGGGTCTCACAGATTATTTGTATATTGGTAATATCATCACTCTGCTGTTTTGCTTTTCTACATTTGGTCTTTTTCCCCTCAGAAATTGAGTGGGTGGCACCCTTTTATGTCCTTAGGGTTTTCAGACAGGACACTATTGATGCCTGCAGACTGAAAGTTGCCTGAGCTTACTTGGTTATGCAGTTGAGGGTTTAGTGAGTGCTATGGATTCCTTTGTGGGGTTACTTGTCTTTTAAACTTCATGCCCCTTTTTTTTATTTTTTGGCCTGTTTCTGTCTTCCTATCGTATGACGTACTTGTGCCAAAAGTTTGAGCTAACATGTAATGAGCTAGCAACATAAAATGGTGAATGTAAATCCGGAGAATAATAAGCGAAAGCTGTTATGCTTGTCAAGATTGAAGAGGAGGGAGATAGGATACGAGTGACCAAATTATTGATTTAATTAGATCTTTTTTAGGTGTTATTATAGCCTAAATTTTATCTAATAATTCACACTCCAACATATGTTGTAACTGGATGTTGCATATTTGTACACTAATACTTCGTATACGAGACACATGGTTAAAGAAGTATTCAGTAAATGGCTGAGACCTGAGTAACTAATAGAGTTTTTTTATTTCCATGTAATGAAATTATCATGAATGATAAAGATCCACCAACCCTCAGTCGATCTCTCTCTCTCTCTCTCTCTCTCTCTCTCTCTCTTTGGGGGAGGGGGGTGCGGAGGGGCTGGGCATGTGTATTTATTGAAGAAGCGCATAACTTGCATAGGCTTTTGGCATGATAGGCATACTATGATGGGAGACAAAATGAGCCTCACAACTTCTTTCTACAATAACTGATGCTCAGACCTCTGTGTCATATATGGTGGGGAAAAAAATTATCCACAGAAATGCAATTGACCCTGGAATGTTGCCTTTGCACAAAGGAGCTTGCTGCTTGATGATCCATCTCAACCATGAGTCCTTTGCAGCTGTTGAACTTTGTGATGTGTCATTATCAGAACTATGTTTCTCACGTTGGCCCATCTATGCTTTTCTGTTAGTATGTTTAGCAAAAATAGTAATAGATGCATTCTAACAAATCCAGGGGATATCACTGCTGAGTAAAAAGGATTAGCATAAATGCAATTCTTTTCTACTAAAAAAAAGTATGGCATACATGAACAAAAAATATTTCTTATAGCTAACGTCAAGGTTATCATTATTAGGTTAGTTTGTGATGACATCAAACCTTTATGCTTAGGTGCTTGCACTTGTATGGTCCTGCATAACCTGCTTTCTGTTGTTTTTACTCATTGCAAAAGAAACCAATGCTGTACGTGGAACACTGTTTCATATAGCACCTTTCCATTATAGTGATAGATGTTTTCTGGTTTCAGGTGTCTGGAAACATTCCAAGAGTGAGGGACATGAAGACTATGGGCTTCTTGTGAGTGAGAAGGCAAGGAAGTATGCAATAGTTAAAGAACTTGATGAGCCAATCACGCTTAAGGATGGAACCATTGTCCTGCAGTACGAAACTCGACTTCAGAATGGGCTTGAATGTGGAGGTGCATATCTGAAGTACCTACGTCCTCAGGACGGTGATTGGACTCCCAAGGAGTTTGATAATGAATCTCCCTATACTATTATGTTTGGACCTGACAAGTGTGGGTCCACAAATAAGGTGCATTTTATCTTTAAGCACAAGAATCCTAAGAGTGGGCAGTTTGTTGAGCACCATCTCAAGTTCCCTCCATCTGTCCCATCTGACAAACTCTCTCATGTCTATACTGCTATTTTGAAACCTGATAATGAGTTGAGGATTTTGATTGACGGTGAGGAAAAGAAAAAAGCCAACTGGTTGGCTGCTGATGATTTTGAGCCAGCACTTGTTCCTCCCCAGACTATTCCTGATCCTGATGATAAGAAGCCTGAGGACTGGGATGAGAGGCCCAAGATTCCAGACCCAGATGCTGTGAAGCCTGATGATTGGGATGAGGATGCTCCACCCGAAATTGAAGATGAGGATGCTGTTAAACCTGAAGGTTGGCTGGATGATGAACCCGAGGAAATTGATGATCCTGAAGCCGCCAAACCAGAAGATTGGGATGACGAGGAGGATGGAGAATGGGAGGCACCTAAGATTGACAACCCGAAGTGTGAAGCAGCACCCGGCTGCGGGGAGTGGAAGAGGCCAATGAAGAAGAATCCGGCTTACAAGGGGAAATGGCATGCTCCTTTAATTGACAACCCAGACTACAAGGGTATCTGGAAGCCACAGCAGATACCTAATCCTGACTATTTTGAGCTTGACAAGCCTGACTTCGAGCCGATTGCTGCTATTGGTATTGAGATTTGGACAATGCAGGATGGCATTTTGTTTGACAATATTCTCATAGCCAGTGATGAAAAAGTTGCTGAGTCATACAGGGAGGAAACATGGAAGCCCAAGTACGAAGTCGAGAAAGAGAAACAGAAGGCTGATGAGGCAGCTGGTATTTCAGACGGGCTTTCGGGTTTCCAGGTGATCTTTTACGTCTGTTCTATTCACTTACCCTATGTTAGGCTGTTGATTGTTCTTTTCTGCCCATAAATCACCTGTGGCTTCAAACCAGTTTATTTCTAACGTGATCTTTGGGTGTCTCAGAAGAAGGTATTTGATGTTCTTTACAAGATTGCAGACATTCCTTTCCTGGAGGCATACAAGATCAAGATTATCGTGAGTATTAAATTTTATTTTATTTTTTTGGTGTCAGATTGGAACCATGCCTGAGTTCCTTGTGCTATACCTAGAGTAAATTCAGAAATGCAAATGCCTGGTCCTTCGTGCAAGTTAGCCTGTTAGCTTGATAAATTTTTCTTCTTTTGCTTCCAGTAACGTCTTCTGAATCATTTCTTGGAACTCAACCTTTTCTTCTGCAGGATATCATTGAGAAGGGAGAGAAGCAACCGAACCTGACCATTGGAATCCTGGTATCCATTGTGGTTGTTATTGCTACCGTAATTTTCATGATCCTCTTTGGTGGAAAAAAACCTGCAGTAAGTTCTCTTGTCTTTTGCCATAGAGCTTCACTGTCTTCAACTTCCTGCGACATGACTTGGTTTGTCCACTGAAATAATTTTTCCCTCATGCAGGCTCCGGTTAAACCCACCACTGAAACCAAGAGCGATGCAGCTGCTGAGGCTGATGCACCTGGAAGCGGTGATGAGAAAGAAGGGGAGAACGAAAAGGAGGATGCTTCAGCCCCACGTCCTAGGAGATCGACTAGGAGGGAGACTTAGGATAGATAGGTTAAAATTTTGAATGTTCTCCTCGTCCACTGTGCACTTTTGAAGCTTTAGGATCGGAATGTATGTGAGATTTCTGATCGTCTTTGGCTGTAATGAAGTCTCGGGAGGAGAGTTTTTCCTGACATTTTATGCTTTTTACTGAAGTTTGATTGGTTGTTTTTACATGTGGTGTGTAATTTGAGATCGAGCACATCCTTAGAAATGTAGCTCCATTGAACGTTAAGCTATAAGCCTTCAGCAATTAACTGTTGAGGTTGCAAGCTGTCCTGCTTGATTTTTTTTTGTTTTGCTTCTGTTCTTTTGTATTAACATTATTGTGTTACTCTGATTTTCTTTTTGCCTTCAAATTGTTCTGATTGTCGATGGCGTTGGTGAAATGTTCCGGATTTGGTTCCTAGTTTTTCATGTTCATGTTAATGAAATGTTAGACAGTGATCTCGTTAATATGGTTCCTGTGCCGTTAGGGTTGATCTGCCGGTTGAGACAATTTAATATCTAGGCTTTTTCTTTTCCTTGAAGGGTTCAACTTGGGGTTCGTCCTCTTCAGCTCATCCTGCTGCAGATTTCCAAAAAAAAATTAAGATAAAGAAAAATTCCAGTTGTGATAGAAGATAAGGTACCCTAGTTTAATTTGGGAAAAGGATTTGGATCTTGTTGTTGAGGAGGCGCGAGGCCCCTCTGTTATTGATGAAGCCATTGGAGAGGAGAGAGGCAGAAAGAAGACACAGACGAGGGATGGTGCACTATTAGCGAGACGAAACTTTTCCTCAAATTTCCTAAAAGCAAGAAAAAAGAAGGAAAAAAAAAAAAAAAAACATTCACTTGGGCAACTTGCCTTGGACCGTCCACTTCAACCAATAGCACCGTGGAAAAATTTTTAACTTTTGAGAATAACTGAGAGCTGTCTAAATTGATCTGCTTGTGAATTGCAGAAATGGATAGAATTATGTGGATCTAATTGAGATCTAATTGCCTCAGTCACTACCAGTGCCAAATAATGGGTTGTACGGTTTAGAGAAGTTTCTGATTCTTCATCTAAGACAAACATATTCGGAAGAAGATTGAGGCTGTGATACATAGGGCTCGAAGTGGGCTCGGACAGGCCCGACTTCGGTCAGGCTTTGGGTTGGCCCAAAGCAATTCAGGATGAGCTCGGCCTTAGATATAGGGTTTGTTTTTCTTTCGGACGGAGCTCGAGTATATTTTTGGCCTCGAGCCCAGTCCGAATATAAAAATATTTTTGCATTCCTGATCTTCCTTCGATATCCGTGAAATTCGTCGCTTCATTTCCATCCCTCTTATAATACCCTGGAGCTCCCTTTCAGTCCCAAAATCAGGTAGATCTCCAACATCAGAAGGTCCATAACCCTCGCCCTCTTTGCGGCATCGCCACCACCAAGCCTTCAATCTCGGGCCTAATGATGATTGCGCCATAATTGCCTCTCCATGCTCAGCATCGCCCTCATCGGATCCTCCCCACCATCCAAGCCCTGATCGCGAGCCCCTTCTCCCACTGGCACATCTCCTGGAGAGTTCGATTCTTCTCTCCCTCCCCCTCCTCGTTCTCTCCCACCCCTTCGATGTTGGCCACCGCCTCCTTCTCTTCCTCTCCACGCTCAACACCATCCTCGTGAATCTGCCACCCTTTCATGGGTCGAGAGGGAGGATGGTGTCCTGTGCACATGAGTAGTGAGGGGAGAAACTTCACCGCTTCTCGAGACTTGGTGCTCGATGAAAAGAATTCCGACAACGAAACCCTAGAAAGAAAGCCCCAAAACCTTCATCATTCGATCAGGTGAGTTCTCCTTTCGATCCCTTTACCAGAGCTCTTTTACCCCCTTGATTTCTCTTTCTAAAGCTTTTACTCCCAAGATTTAGAGGTGACAGTAGGCAGTGATTGCAGATGGAGTCGGGTCTGATGCGGGTGATGAGCGGAGATTGGTGGAGGAGAGTGTCGGGTTGCCTAATTGGGCTCGGGCCGGATTGGACCAGTATTTTTTCAAAAAATCAGGCCTAAGCCTGGTCGAAGCTCGAAAAATTATTTCGGACCAGACTGAGATAAAGATATGGCCCGGCCCATCCAACCCTTGCGACACACCAAATAGGAACAAATCACTTTCCATAGATACAATCTAAAAAAGATTTCAGAGGTGGTTCACTTTCCATATGGTGGAAAAGAGAATACAATCCGTTGACAGAATACACATCTTCCCCTTTTTTTTTTTTTTTCAAGTTTTCTCCCAGTAAAATCTCTTGTATCCAACTCTTTTCCAGCATGGTCAAAGAAAGGACTTGGTTTTTTGGACACTTGTAGGATCTAAAGAGAGGCTGCAAATCTACATCTAATCCCCCTGGTGTTCAGAAATAGATATAAAAATGCAGCAGAGAAGGCCTTCTTATCATCCACTTTCCAAAATAATTGTTCATCCTAGTGATTCAGAGTCATAAAAGCTAACAATGATGATGGATGATCAAATTGAGCCTGAATATCTGAGGAGGGCATGACAGGCTACCTAATCTTTCATGTGTGTGATCCTGCGTTAAGAATGTCAGTGACTGATCCATTCTTCTTTGTGCCGAGCCTATAAAGCTACGGGAATATAGATTGTAAGGGGCCATCACTGATTCAATATCTTTCCAAAAGAGGTTGCTTCGGCCATTCTCAATCAAGATACAAGTCCTATTCCAAAAGGCAGGGAGAGCGCTAATAATATCACGATACGGACTAAAGGATCTCCTAAGGTGCTGTTTGGTATATCACCGATGATGTAATCACTGGAGTGATGTGATAACTGGAGGGATATAACAATAAGGTGATGTGTAAATACTAAGATGATATGTAATCACCGTGTTTGGTATATCACTGGATCACTGAAAATAAAATTTCATTGTATTTAGTATATCACCAAATAGTGATAGTGATAATACATAAAATATCATAAATAGGCTTATACATTAGTACATAATAATTACTCTACAATTGATTAAATATTCTTCATTTATAATTCCTCACAAAAACATGTAGCAGTAATAATAATAATAATATTTATTTATTTATTATTATAGATATTTATTTTAATAAATTATTAAAATAATATTATGATATATTATATATAATTAGGCTTGATTAGGCTCAGTCAATTTTGACTATCAATATCAGGGCTGTCCATTAGGAATGATTTAGCCCAACAAAATAAATTGAGAAAAAAAAGTATGAAGGATTTAGCATGATCCATCCATGCCAATGAACCATATCTACTTATAAAATAAATACATATCTAATAAATAAATGAAAGGTATCCATATCATTTAACTAAACTTATCAAAAAAATAAAAAACACATCTAGTAGATAGGCATTTATAAAAAAGATGAGAAAGGTTTTTATTTTCTTCCCATTTACTGATTAGGGATATTTTTATCTCAAAATAATTTCAGCACATTCCAGTATCCATGATATGCTATCATCTGAAGTATGTATAGTGATAGTATCATGCATTGTGCAGTGATACTATTATCTAATTTATCACTGGATCTTCATCACTGGATCGAATTTTGCAATATCAAATAAGATAATCAGATCATTTAACTCAATCACTGGGATGATGTGAAATATCACCTCCTATCAAACAGCATCTAAGAGGTTTCTAAATTCCGAGAGCTTCACTTTCTTATGATAAGCAAATTGAACATCTTTTCTATAAGCCCAGATCACTGGAAAGGTACCTCCATCCCTATTTGGCCAATAGGAATCAATTAAACTGTCCGAGGTCCTTTGCTTCAAGTTTGCCTTTCTCCTTTGAAGGCACACTATCTCCCAATTCGCCTTGCAAGAAAATCCTTTACAGTTGCGTTCCTGCCAAAGGAACTTCTAAAGTTGTCGATCTTCCTAATGACCCATGATGGAACCTTGAAAATAGAGTTGAAGTAAGTGGGGAGAGAAGTGAGGACTAAGTTGACTAAGACGAGCCTCCCTCCAAAAGAAAGATATTTGCTTGACACTATGCTTATAAGGTTTTCTGGACACTATGCTTGCACTTTATAATTGCATTGACATGACTGAATGGATTAAATATGTTAAGTGAATTTTTAACAGACTAAATAGATTTAAATAGATTAAATAGATTAATGTATCAGATAAATAGGACACAAATTGATTAAGCAAGTTTTAAATGGGTCGATGGATTGTCTGGTCTAATCTAATTTGAATATTGAATGTGTTAAATAGGTTAGATGAGTTTGATATATGAAATCTGAATATGATCTGAATGTTAAATAATTAAATGGATCAATCTATTTACAATTTAAATTTATTCGGTTCAAATCTAGGTCTACTTATGGCAAATCGTACATGAATTGGATTGACAGATTGGATCATACTTTATTAGCCCTAAGTCGAGAAGGCTAATTGAACTTCTTTCTAGTTCCTACTAATTATTGTGATTGCTTAAAATTTTGAAAGTATATTAACCATCCCATTTGAGTTTGAGCTTTGCTGGCTAAGCCAAGTAAATCTATTTTTAATTTGTTAAGGCCAGTGAAGAATTCATGGTGGCATGTAAAATTTGAGTGCTCAGACATCATGCGGAGTCCCATTCTCGTTTGTACTAGCATAATTATTAAATTTTTATCCCAGCTGTTATTTTGGTGGTTTTTTTTTTTTGGTAGAATTGGTGGTTCTTATTTGGTGTGAGCTTTATGACTTAATTTGCTGTCAGTGCCCCACTACATAACTATAACTGGCCTGGTTGCTCTTTTTATGGGCTGGACGGTTCCTTGTGACTTTTTTGTCGGAGGCAAAAATGACTGATGGTTGCGGAAAAAAATTGGTTGTTTGCAGATACATATAGAGTTATTTAAAATAAAAAGTAAATTAAAACTGTTGCAATATGAAAAGAAAGATATTATTATTTTATATTGACGGTGAGTCAAAGAAGATTTTGATTTATATAGAAAGGGATTATCCTTTTCATATGATGCATTTTTGAAGAACAAAACCATGAGATCTATGAACTAAAGTGGACAATACCTCATATATCGAGTCATGAGCTCTTGGTATAACAGTGATGTGCTAGGTAAGAGACCATCCCTATAACCGTAGAGATCTTTCTGTCCGTACACCAGTCTGTGGTAAAAATAAGGAGAAGAACATCTCCTATCTGTATATAGACTCCTTTATTGAAGGACTGTGGTAAAAATAAGGAGAAGGGCATCTCCCATTTATACACAGACTCTTTCTTAACCGAGACTATGTTGTGGTATAGAAGGAGGACATTATTAGTCCCACATTGGTTGTGAGTCAAGAGAGACTAGCTTATATAAAAAGAATCATCCTTTCCATATGAGGTGCTTTTTGAAGAGCAAAATCGTGAGGCCATGGGTCAGAGTGGACGATATCTCACATGCTGAGTCTTGAGCCATTGGTCGAGAGGTTCAAAAGACTGGCACTCGAATGGGGGCCAGCTTTGGCAGTGATTCGAGAATTACTCCTGGATCCACCTCAGGGAGGAGATGGCCGAGAACTCAGTTGCCTCGATGATGTTCGCCCCTAACCTCATTATCAGAAGACATCAAAGAAACGAAATGAATGATATATTACTAGAAAAGAAGACTGAATTGGAAATAAACAAAAAAGATGACCAAAGTATGAAAGATAAGGAAAGAAGGGAACCAACCAGAGAAAGGCTTGAAGAAATAAGAGGGTTGCTGGAGTCAGAGAAGATGATAATGATAGCAGCGATAGAAATCTCTTCGATAGATCTGACGGCAAAACAATGGCAGCAAACTCAACTGGCAAAAGAATGAGAAAGTAAAAGTGGGAGGCCTATTTATACCTAGTTCAACGGTACGAATCAGAACCCCCCGACCATCTTATGTCATCACGTGGCATAGATCAGAGCCATTCAATCATATGACTCTTTATCACTCCGCCTTTAGATCCGATCACATAGGCCAATCGCAAAAGACACAACTAGGCCTATCAATTTTTGATATGAGGCAAGTCGTGATAGGTCCAAATGCAACCGCTGAATTCCACTTTTTCATCTTTTTCAGATCATTATGTCACTTTGTCTTGAGTCGCCCATCCCTCATAATAATGGTGGGGTTTGCAAAGCAATACATCAATGTGACTCCAAAATCCTCTCTATCAAATGTTTTGAGTTGAACGACCTAACTCACATAATAGGCTAAAGATCAATGCCTTAACACGCACAAGATGAATGATTCATCAGATGAGTAGAAGGCCGAGGTCTTATCCCGATGACTACCACTACTTTCTCCGTTCGAAGCAGTTACTCTAGGTTCACAAGTGGGGGGCAACTATTGTATGAGATACTATCTGACCTCGTCCGTCTCTCTTTGGACTACCATCGAGTACCTACTTTGGTTCCCTGAAATGAAGATCGGACAGCTATAGAGTAATTGACTCATCTCCTTGGCCTTAAGCCAATGACTTTGTTAGCCTTATGCTGTATGGTCGGATCTGAGCTGATGACACTCACAGATGATCCTGAGGCATTGGACCATTTCAGGAGAGAATGTGGGCTGGCGAAAACCCCCTTCAATCTTGGGCTATTATAAGAGATCATGGCACAAAGTTAATATCATTTACTGCCCACTACTGATGATCATATGGTGGGTCTTGATAAACACTTAAATTAAGTCACTAGAGGCACTAAATATTATAATATTTGATATTATTTTATTAAAATTTGATACTTTCTAATCTATTTTATAGGTAATCAGGAGTTTGGGCTCATACAACTCAAATTGGACTAAATTTGGCTCAATTTGAATGAACCAGACAGCCAGCTCCTATTCAAGTGTGAACGTGACTAACTCATGAAGGGATCAGATACGAGCTCTCAAGATCAAATGTTAAGAAGCAATTTTCTAATCAAGAGCCCAGATTAGAAGATAATCTTTCATCTAGATCCAAATGTGAACATAAATAATTAATCAACAGAGGATAAGCAGAGCACTCCATCCAATGGCTCACATTGAAGGCATCACTCCAAAAACTCTAGAAGCAACTTGGCGCCACATCCAAAGTCTTCATATGCCACCCCAACTTAACTTCAGTGTGGATTTCATCATGTGAAGGAAAGAAAGAAGGATGTGCCACAAATCCTTTCTCATGCGCCTTTCATTAACACCGCCCCAACCAAAACTTCATGCAAATCCTTCTCTCAATCAAACTTATCCACAACTCCACGCTATCAAAGACTCCTCATGCCACTTCAAAGACTCCCTCTCTTAATCAAACACTTCCTCACACATGCCCTCCTTTATGCTAATCCACTCCCACATGCACAAAATCTCCATGCTCCTCACAGAATAAAACATCCTCTCCTTTATTTCTTATGCCAACTAGATTCCTCACGCCACCCTTTTCTTTCTTAACTCATGTCTCCAAACCCTAGAGCCCCACTTTCCACTCTATAAATATGCCTCAAAGCCTCCATAGACACACACACCCTTTTTGGGGGATCATCTCCTAAGCCTCCATAAGCAGCCTTCCAAGCCTCCCTTTCCATGCCTATAGTAGCCCTCTTCTCCACAAAATCTCTTCCTCCAACTTTGAGTTCTTCTCCAAGCCCATAAAAAGAAGTCCATAGAGTTCCAGGATGAAGATTTCAGTGAAAAGCTTCCCAATGACCAGCTAGTCGTCACGTTCTCAAGAGATCTCTATAATCTCATTTTGATAGTGTTTTCTATTTTAGATCTTTTGTATTTCTCTTTTAATATACAATAAAGACTGATTTTACTTGTTTATATTCTTGTGTCTTTATTTTTTTGATATAAGTCTTTAATCTCGAATAGTCTATTACCTTAGGATGAGTCGTGATCTATGGATACGGTTCGTGCTTTGGGGATAGATTATCTTTAGGTTACAATTCTTCTTTTGTATCTAGATAGTTTAGACTAGCCTATAACTTTAAGGGATAGGTCATGATCCAACGGATATGGACTGTACTCTCTGAGATAAGTTATATCTTTATTGTTTAAATACCCAAATAAAGATATATTTACCAGCTATCTAACAAAAAAGCAGCTGAGATCCTAAGAATTCCTTTCATACTTACATTCAACCTTTACTTAAGTTGCTTATTTACTCGCTTTATTCTTAATCTAAGTAGTTTTTTAATCAATAATTATTCTACTCTTTAACCTAAAATCAAACGACTCAATTGGATTAAGATCTTTGTGGATACGATCCTGACTCATCTATCTATATAGTAGTGAGTAGAGTTAATTTTGGTATACTATGACATGCATCAAATTTTGGCACCGTTGCTGGAGATCTTGGCATGATTGTTTTAAAAAAAATCTATAAAATATATAAAAAAAATATATTTTACTGCTTTCTAGATCTTTATTTCTTGCTTTAGATTGTTTTACTGTCTTTTTAGTAAAATATTTTTTTACCTTTTATATAGATTTGACTTTCTACCTTTTAATTGACTGTCTTAAATAGTAGATTTAATTTCTTACTTTAATTGTAGGATATCTAGTTGCCTTATATTCCTAACTTAATTTAGTTTTTTTTTAGGTTAGACTCTCTAAATCTTTTCATACCTAATAACCTAATTTAAAACTTACCTCTTATTCCTTTTTGCTTAAAGATAACATAATATAAAAAAAAATAAAAACACCACATAACACTTAACTAAAATAGAAAAATTAATTAAACCTTGAAAGCTCTTACTTGTATTGGATAGCCTTTCTTTTTGCATTGCATATTTTCATAAAACATCTTAAGGGCATAATCCATAAACAATATAAGGTAAAAATTTCATCATCCTCTCTTGGCCCACAAACCATCATCCATTTGCATTAACCCAAGCCTTTAAATTAAAATTAACTAGACTAGCTTAATAGGACAAGTGACCTCGAAAGTTGAATCCGATCGAACCTAATTGATCAGTTGGTGTCTAGAAAAATGATTCAAGAACTACATCTCAAAAGAAGATGGTTATTTAATTGATTTTATTTGCTGATCTAGCCAACTTAATTGGTGTCTAAGAAAAGCATCGGGGAGACCTCCCACCAACCTTATACTTATCTGACCAGTTGGTTAGCTAGGTTCGTACTTGGAATACTTGACGGTGTATTTGAAATAGTTAGGAGCTGTCTATATCTAGAATAACCTCAGAATAGAGACTCTACTTTGTGCTAACTTGATTGCAATCCATATCTAACCATAACTAATTCTTCTCTGTCTTCTTAGATCTAAGACTCTCTTAGGATTTTCATCTTTAAATTTCTCTCTTTCTTCCTCTTCTTTTTTTTCTTCTCTCCCTCTTTCTTTACAAAAAATACATAAAAAAAAATAGAAGGAGATTGTTTTGATCTAGACCTCTTGATTGCATATTAGAATAATTAGAACTATCTAATAAATTAGATTTATGCTAGAAATATGGATCTCTATAGTAGAATAGATGAGCTGTCCCATAAATTAGATCATCTACTAGCTATCAGATATTTTTTCTCTCCATCTTTTCTTCCTATACAATAAGTTGAATGTCTAGCCATGCATCAATTTTCTGAGTTTATGTATAAGCAAGTTCATCAAGATCAGACCTAAATAGCCTACAGACCAAAAATAACCTATACTTTAATGTCTACAATCTGGGCTGGGGGGTTCAATCAATTTTTTGTGAAAATCATAACTAGTGGTTACCCTGATACTACAAGGATCTACATTCATAGATGTGCCTTATTACAATATGCCCTATTCATAATATCAATTTTCTCCAACTATCTATAGCCCATCATTTGAAGAGAAGGTTCTGCAAGCATTAAACAGGATAGAAAGCACCAATCAGATCTCCCTCTATGCAATCCTTAATTGAATTAGAAATTCAAATTGATCAATCAGTAATCGCATTCAAAAAGGGAGGAAGGAGAGCTGCCTAGTCAGTTCGAAAGTAATCCAGAGGGACACTACCTGACTAAAAATTTTAATATCCTCGTAACTCTTCCTGAACAATCAATTATGACTCTCAAAATGAAATGATCATAGAACAACTTTGCACAACCAAAAAAACTAACATAGATAATTCGACTAAGACAGAAATATATAGAGAAGAATCAGAATAGTGGGTCAAACGAATTCCATCATCACCCTACCTACTTATGGTCCCATTCCCAAGTACCCTAGAATCATCCATTTCTTTTAATGGAAAGGGAGACAAATTGATGAAATGATGAAATTAGTTGAGATTTTTCAAGAACCACAAATGAATAACATAATAGAAGAAGCTACAGCCATAATTCTCTCCAAAGATTCGTTAAATTCCTATCTGGTTCATTTTGGGATGGATGATTTTGATGTAGATAGGTATATCACATAAATAAATGATCTAGTAGAAACACCCTACTTTGAACTATATAATTTTGGATCAAAAAATATGAGCCATCACTTAGCCCCCTAATAGCTCTCTTGTTAGAATTACCAACTGCTCTACAATTGAAGTCACTTCTTGATGCACCCACTGACACTCTTCCAGTGATCTTTAACTAAAAAGTCTAACTTGTAGATAGGATATTGGAGGGATATCTTTAAAATGAGGGATAATGATATTGAGCTTTTTATACTGATGTCTCTGTAGTTGGTACTACTTTCGAGGACTATCTTCAAAATTTTTTTACAGTGCTAAAATAATATATGGAGATAGATTTGATATTAATTTAAAAAAAGTACCATGCTATAGATTGAGAAGAGATGATGCTGAGACACATTATGACTGAGAAAGGATTGCAGTAAAGCAGGTTATAGTTAAAAAATTCTTAAACTATCACCTCCAATCTCGACCAACAAACACAATCCCATCCTGATCATCATCAAAATTATGATAATATTTTTAGACCTTGGTGCAACATGCTTGCCAAAAATACTCCATTGGTCCGGGCTAATCATCGAAGAACATTCTATGGATGTTTACTATCATGATGATAAAGCCTCTTGACTGGCCTTATCTGCTTGAAACCTTGAGAGACATACCCACATTAGTTATAGGTGAGACTCCCTCATAGGTCTGATTGAAAATATTAAACATAGTACTTTTTGGGAGGCAATCCAATTTCTTAGGAGCAGTCTTAATAAAAGTCTGGCTAAGGACTTTAAATTTAGTCCTTCTGGGAGGCAACCCAGATCCTTGCATTTCATTTTTATTTTTCTTTTCAATTTATTTAAGACCTATTTTAGTTGCTTCATTAAGGATTATTGAAGCCAAATTGGGGGGAGAACTACATTTGCTATCCTCCAGGTTCAGGTTGAGCCAATAACAAATTAAGCTAGGTGAACTTCTTTTTTTTTTTCCTTCTTTTATGTATCACACTCTATTTCTCTCCTCCATTGAGGACAATATCGTTTAAGTTAGGGGAGTGAATAACTAATTTAATTAAGTCCTCAAGTATGATCCAAAATAATTAGCTTTGTGTATTCAAATTTTATCTCGATCTGAAATTAATTAGGCATCCTAATCAATGGATGATTAACGGTCTAGATAATTTTAGAAATATTGAGAGGCAATTGCTAAGAAAATCCAATGAATGGTAAAATTAAATCAGACTAAATTTTGAAATGATTGCAAAACTCTCTTCCTATCCATCTCAATAAAGAATCTACTTTATGGGGATATGGATGGAAAGGTCGAGGTATGCAAAAATTTTTTATTTTTAAAAAAGAAGAAAGGGGTTTATCATTGTCTCACTGAGTAATCAGATCTTTCGCCAAAGTAAGTGTTGGGTTTACATCAAAAGGTTGGGATGCCAAAAGATCTGTTATAGAGTCAGTCTCATCTCATAATTTTTTTTGGACTCGAGTCAGTAAGTCCAAGAGGTGTTCTACATCTAATGCCCTCAAGTCAACTGATTTGAGAGTCATTGGCTGAAAACTTGCTATAAGAGTTAGTTAGAATGCTCAAAAGGCTAAGACATTGTACTAGACTCTTTTTGAAGAAAAAATAAAAAAAAATAATAGATAATAAGGGGACTAAATTATAAGAAGGTAATAAATTCAGCTTACATCAAGTTGGAGGATTTAAAGAGTAGAGTGGAGAGTTGGTGAAAAAAGATCTCTAAAAATTTTTATGGATAGCACTCAACCACTAACTGGATCAAATTAGTAATCCAATGAAGTACCTCTTTAATAGTCTAGTTGGATATCAGCTGCCTTTAGGAGTACCTAGGGAACTTTTAATTCAAGGATGAGTCGGTACACATTGCTAATTTCTCTATTTCACTCAAGGACAAGTAATGTTCAAATTGAGAGGTGTGATAAATACTTAGATTAAATCACTAGAGGTACTAAATATTATAATAATTGATATTATTTTATTAAATTTGATGCTCTCTAGTCTATTTTATAGGTAATCAGAATTTAGGCTATACAATTCAAATTGAACTCAATTTGGCTCAGATTTGAGTGAACCAGACAGCCACTTCCATTCAAGTGTGAACGCAATTAACTCATGAAGGATCAGATGCGAGCTCTCAAGATCAAAGGTCAAGAAGCAACTTCTCTAATCAAAGGCCCAGATTAGAAGATAACCTTTCATCTAGATCCAAATGTGAACATAAATAGTCAATATTCAATGGAGGATACGCAGAGCACTCCATCTAATAGCTCACATTGAAGGCATCACTCCAAAAATCCTAGAAGCAACTTGGTGCCACATCCAAAGTCCTCATATGCTGCCCTAACTTAATTTCAGCATGGATTTCATCACATGAAGGAAAGAAAGAAGGATGCGCCACAAATCCTTTCTCACGTGCCTTTCATTTAATGCCACCCCAACCAAAACTTCATGCAACTCCTTCTTAATCAGACTCCTCCGTAACTCCACACTATCAAAGACTCCTCATGCCACTTCAAAGACTCCCTCTTTTAATCAAACACTTCCTCACGCAAGCCCTTCTTCATGCTAATCCACTCCCATGTGCATAAAATCTTCACGCTCCCTCACGAAATAAAACCTCCTCTCCTTTATTTCTTACGCCAACTCAATTCCTCATGCCACCCTTTCCTTTCTTAACTCACATCTCTAAGCCCTAGAGCCCAACTTTCTACTCTATAAATACGCCTCAAAGCCTCCATAGACACACACACACCCCTTTTGAGGGCTAGATCATCTCCTAAGCCTCCATAAGCATCCATCCAAGCCTCCCTTTCCACGCATATAGTAGCCCTCTTCTCCATAAAATCCCTTCTTCCAACTTCTGAGTTCTTCTCCAAACCCATAAAAAGAAGTCTACAAATTTTCAGGATGAAGATTTCAGTAAGAAGCTTCCCAATGGCTGGCTAGTCATCATGTTCTTAGGAGATCTCCATAATCTCGTTTTGACAGTATTTTCTATTTCAGATCTTTTGTATTCCTCTTTTAATATGCAATAAAGACTGATTTTACTTATGTTCTTGTGTCTTTATTTTCTTTACTTGAGTCTTTAATCTAGAATAGTCTATTATCCTTGGGATGAGCTGTGATCTACGGGTATGGTTCGTACTCCTGAGATAGATTATTTTTAGGTTACAATTCTTCTTTTGTATCTAGATAGTTTAGACTAGCCTATAACTTTAAGGGATGGGCCATGATCCAATGGATACATACTGTGCTCTCTAAAATAGGCTATATCTTTATTGTTTAGATATCCAAGCAAAAGAATGTTAAAGATGGGTACCAGCTGTCTAACAAGAAAGTAGTTGAGATTCTGAGAATTTTTTTCATACTTATATTCAATCTTTACTTAAGTTGCTTATTTACTTACTTTATTCTCAATCTAAGTAGTCTTTTAATTAGCATTTATTCTGCTCTTTAACCTAAAATCAAATGACTCAATCGGATTAAGATCCCTAAGGATATGATCCTGACTCATCCTATCTACATAGTAATGAGTAGGATTAATTTCGATATGCTACGACACATATCAGGTCTTAGGTTTTCATGGTGGCTACTGATTAATAAGGTAATATATTTCTTCCTTTCTATATAAAAGGAGGCACAAAGGATCCTCTGGTAAGCTCTTTAGAACTCTGAAAAATCAAAAACTCCCACTCACTCATTCTCTCTCTTACTATTTCTAAAACTCTGACTAATTTAAACATCGGAGGGTCCTCTATTAGAAAAGTTTTAGTGATCGAATTTTTTTTTCAGGATCTGGGAGTTGTCAACCATCTTTGAATCTCTACCGACCATCGAGCTCTAAAATGGACTGTGCCTAGAGATGGCAACAAAATCCAAATCTGCGAGTACCCAATCTGATCTGATCTAGTCAGTGCATTGACTAAATTTAGGTCAGGTTTGGATAAAATCCGAATGCTTAACTTTGGATTTGAGCCAAGATCGGATAGTTATGCACCCAACCTGATACCTGACCCGAATCTGACCTGAACTAATTTAGTATTTTAATATATATATTATATTAAAAATATTTTATCAATTACTGTCTATTAGTTACTAAATTCTAACTTATTCATTCATTCCTCCCTTTCTCTCTTTTCATTATTTTCTTCAACTACTGCCCTACAAGCACAAAGCACAAAATGACAAACCAATTAACCAAATCCTTCTCACCCACAGTCCCACACGACCAGTCAGCCACACCCACGCCATCATCTACCAGCCGTCCCATCATCCTTCTTCGAGTCAGTAGTGACATCACCGTTAGTTCACCAACTAGCATTAGTCCATCCACTATTTCTTTCACAGTCAGTCATTAGTTCGTCAGCCATCAGTTCGCCGTTCGTCAGCCACTGGTCCGATTCTATTTGAGGTGTTTTTAGTCTTTTCAGCCTCCTCTATTTCTTCAATAATGGATAATCCGATGATATTTTTAGTCTTTTCTGTCATTGATGCTTCATTTTTGTTATTATTTTTTCAATATTTTTATCTTTTGTTAATTTAATTAAGATTTTGTTTCTAGGTATTGGTTGTTATGTTCTCTTTTGTATTGGTTTGTGGTGAATATGATTCAAATTTTATTTTTTATGCAATTATGCTTCTTACTAATGTATTAAGCTCATATAAATAATGGATTTAGGATGTTTTCAATTCTTGACTAATAATAATGGGTACTTTGTGGTATGTGTACGGAGAAAAAAGGAGGAAAATACTTATATTTTCCTCCCTTGATGCAAGTTTGCTTGATAAATAGAAGTTGATTAGGAAATGATTAGATAAAGTGAAGTTGTGCTTATGATGCCGTTTTGTTGTCTTTTGCATTGATTAGCAAGCTGTTGCTCTTCTTGGTAATTACGTTTGCTTGCTAGAGTTGTTTGTTGGTAAAAGTTCTTATATTTATTCATACTACTTATGAAATGGATATATTATGTAGGGAGAAAAAGTAGGAGTTATGCATGAAAACAGAAAGAGAAAGTACTATTCAAATGGATCAACCATAAATGCCTACTAGTGTTTCCACTACTATTGTAAATTCAAATCAGCCTATACACTCATCTGTGCCTAGTACGTTAGCTAGTGTTTTTACTACTGGTGCAAGTTCAGACCGGCCTATACATATGGATGAAGCAACTAGCTAAGATCAAGAAAAAGCTGAAAATAGTGGTAAACTAAGAAGCAGTGGTTAGAGTCATTTTACAAAGGTTGAAGTTCATAGAGTTTTCAAGGCAAAGTGTAATTATTGTACTAAGTTGCTTAGTGATGACTTAAAAAATAGAATAAGATATTTGTATAGTCACTACAAGGTATGTCTGAGGAGGAGATATGGAGATATTAAATAAAAAAATTTGATGAATAATCTTGTAAAGAATGGAATTCAAACAATGTCAGCTCACTCATTTAATTAAGAAATTGGGAAGAGAGAGCTGGCTGACATGATCCTTCTTCATGATTATCCTTTAAGCATGATGGACCATGCTGAATTTAGAAAATTTTTGAATATAATATAACCATTGTTCAGGATTCGTACTCGAAATACTATCAAGGATGAGATCAAGACTATTTATAAGGAGGAGAAGAGAACTAACAAACTTGATTGAGAAGAATAGAAGTAGGGTAGCAATTACTACTGATATGTAGACAACAAGAAAGCGAGGTTACATGGTTGTTACTGCACACTTTGTTGATCAAGATTGGGCATTACAAAGTTAAATTCTTACGTAAATGATTCTTATGTTATATACATTATGTTTGATGTGCTCAAGCGACTTATTTTACATAGTTACTAATAATTTATGATTTTGAATAGGTTTGCTTATGTTCCATCTCCACATGCTGCAATAAATCTTGCTGAGGTACTTATTGGGTGTTTGTTAGATTGGAATGTTGATACTAAGTTATCGATAATTACTTTAGTATAATTGTAGCACCAATGATGCAATGGTTGATGTTTTGAAGGATAAGTTATAGCTTAGTACTTTATTATTGTCGGGTAGATTCTTATATATGCATTGTTATGTCTACATATTGAATTTAATTATGAAGGATGGTTTAGAGATGATTAAGAAAGAAATAAAAAATATTCATAATAGTGTGGAGTATTGGACGTCATCACCTAAAAGGTATGAAAAGTTTGAAGAAATGGCTTGCCAAATATGAGTTAATTGTACCAAAAAGATGGGTCTTGACTGTCCAACTAAGTGAAACTCAACTTTCTTAATGTTGGAGATTGCTTTGATGTATAGAGATATTTTAGCTAGATTGAAATGACATGAGATACGATTCAATTGTTGTCCTGATAATAATGATTGGGTACTTGGTTAGAAAGTTTATCATAGATTGAAATTATTTTAAACAGTGGCTGAGGTATTTTTTGGTATCAAATTCCCTAAGGCTAATTTGTATTTTCCAAAAATTTATGATGTGAGATTAGAGTTGCTTAAGTGGCTTGAGTCTCCTTTTGAAGTGATTAAGCAAACGACCAAGGAAATGTTGATTAAATTCAATAAATATTGGGATGAGATCCATGTTTTGATGGAAATTGCTACAATTTTAGATTCAAAGTTCAAAATATCCTTGATTGAGTATTATTTTAGAAAAATTTATGAGGATGTGGCTACCGACAAGATTGAGAAGTTACATAAAATTTGTTATGAATTGCTTAATGAGGATCAATTCAAGGCTAATATGAAAAGGTAACATGAGAAAGACTCCAATTTGATGCAAAATGATCATTGACCTATGAATGATCAATTGGCTGATTTTGATTTGTATGTATGGAGGAAGAAGAAGGCCAAAAGCACTTCGGTGAAATTGAATTGGATCACTATCTGGAGGAGGATGAAATACCTTAGTCTCTTGATTTTGATGTCTTGTTGTGGTGAAAAATAAATGGATCTAAGTAATCCAACATTGCAAAAGATGGCTAAAGATTTGTTTGACATCCTTGTGTCCATCATAGCTTTTGAAGCTACTTTTAGTACTGGTGGGATATTGTTGACTCCATAATGTAGTCGATTACATCATGAAACTGTGGAAGCCTTGGTTTGTGGTGGCAATTGGTTGGATGGAGGAGATTTGTCATGTTTTTGAGAATGCTGTACTTGAAGACAATAGCTCAAGTATAAATTTTTTATAGTAATTTTTTCAATAAATTTTATTCCCAATGATCATTATGATCAATCATCACCAACAACGATTAATTGTTCGTAGGTGGTTTAGGTGAAGAATGATGTTGCAACTAAAGATTGATTGAGAATTATTGTTTAAGTCTTTTTAAAACTTAGAACTTAGATATACTTTTAAATTATGTTGGTATTTTATTTACTTCAAAGGTGTTGGACTAAGTGTTATTATCAAATTTTTGATTTGTTAAATTTATATTACATTTGAATTTAAGTATAGTTGAACTAAGCATTGTTGAACTAAACATTATTGAATTTTATTTATTTAATGTATTTTAAATTTTATTTTGATTGAACATGAAACTAAGTGTTGTTAAATTTTATTTGTTTAAGATTGATATCATTTATGGTATGATAGAATAGCTTTAGAGTTGACAGAAATGAAAAAAATACTCAATATGACTCAACTGGGTTTGGACTGAGTAAATCCGAATTATCTGACTGATTGAGATGGATTTGAGCAAAAAAATTTAGTTTCGATAGTGTTTGGTTTAGATTTGGATAGTTTATTGGATATTTGGATTTGGATAGTTAGAAACTCATCCTAAATTTGGCCCGATGCCATCCTTACTTGTGCCGACCATAGCTACTTTCATCTCGTATCGGAGCCTTGCAGCAACAAGAGCTAAATTAAACTGATATAAAAAACTAAGTAGGTATGTTGAGAGCAGATTTCAATTGGCTATCATTGACATTCAATTTAGAAAAAAATTGCATGAATTTTTTTTGTTGTTGTTGTGAATTAGAAAGTTTATAATTTTGATATGAAATTTTATTATTGCTATCATTATTATTATTATTATTGTTGTTGTTGTTAAAAAGCTTATTTAGTATTTTACTAAAAAAAGTTATTTAGAAAAGATTTCTGTTAATACAAAGCTCCAGAATGAGGTCGGTTGTGGATCAAGCTAGAGGTCGGCCTGGAGAATAGCTAGAAAGAATTGCTTTGCTACCTATAATCAAAAGTCTATTTGTCAGAATGTGTCTGAGTAGAGATCCTTTGATGTTAAGTGAGCTGGAGCAGTGGGAACAGACGAAAGAGATCGAGAGAAAGAGTTTGTGTTTTAAAATGAACTTATTCGAGGATTCCCTTCTACCCTTTCTATATATAAAGGAGAGATTGTCGACCGTTATCCGAGTTTCTAGGACCCACTCGGGGCATTCAATAACAAGCCTGAAACATGTGCATCCATGTTGTAGTGGCCATTGAGGATAGTTATTGTGCATGTTTTGGTGAAATTGTTGACCGATGGCCCTGATTCTACAAGATCCCATTAATTCACTTTCTTCTTTGAAAAAGCCCATTGATCTGTCAACTTTGTCGATTCTTCATCGAGGTGGCTTCTCGATAGCTGGCCAAGGTTGAGAAATGGAAGACACCACAACACTTATATCTTACTTCCGAGCTTGAAGTGGCTTTACTGTTTCAGGTGAAGGGAGTATTTGATTTTCTTTCCATGCATTATCTAACCTCGATTGTCAGTACCAGTTCTAGATAAAGGCTCAGTTTCACATTTAATGCTGCCTTGATGGCTAGGAAGTTTGCATTAATGCGTCACTTCATGGATTATATATAATTATGAGGTGCATGCAGGCTGGGGTGGTGTGCCAAAATGATTTGAAATAACGATCCCGAAGATCATCTTCTAGCTTGTCTCAGGTGGCCACATGGTGACATTTGATTGATCCATAGTTGTATCATGCAAATCGAGCTATATGATGCAATCATATGGTTGGTGCGATGAAGAGACACAATTTAATGTTGCAGAGGCTGTCATGTGTTAAGATCCTGAGGTCAGTGCATCTAACCATCGCATTGATCTCAGTCATGAGTGGAGGGTATAAATAGGGTTGTCAGCCCTTCCTTTCCCTTTTTTTTTGTATGTGCCTGGTTGCCCTCGCTCCCATCGATAGCCACTCCAATGCTGTTGCCATTGTCCTTTGCCATCTTCTTCTTCGACACTAATGATCACCATCTTCTCAAGCTTTGGTCTGAAGCCCCTCTAGTTGGTCTTGCCTCCTTTTTTGTTTGTTTTTCTTGACTTTGTCTCTCTCTGTTGCCTCATTATTTCTTTTTTTCTTCCATGGCAAGTCCTAGTAGCAAGGCTAGGGGTGAGGATTGCCTAGGCAAGCAAGGCTCTCGAACGTCCCTCCTTGAGCCATGCCCAAGGATAGACCTCAAGCCTCTATCGAGGTAGGCTCGTCGTCATAGTTTGAACCTCCTGAATTTTGATGTCCAAAAATTTGTTTCATGGATTCAAGAGGTTTTATGGGTCGGAGAATGAGAAATCTTCTCTTACTGAGCCCAACCTGGAAAGGCTTCGGGTTCAATATTTTATTCCCGCCTAGTATTGTTTGGAGGTTTCTGATCAGGAAGATCGGATATATGAGGAGTCTCTTTAGACTGGTCTTCACTTTTCTCTTCATTCCTTTATCTATAACTTCCTTAGCCTTTGTAAAATAGTCCCTGCCCATCTCGCCTCAAACTCCTTCCGTATAATTTGTTCTTTTGTCATCATATGTGATCTTCTTGGCATTAGGCCAAGGTATTTCTTCCTCCAAGCCTTGTTTATCTTGAAGAGGCACTCTCATGAGAGGGGCTGGTGTTTTTTCACTTCTCGGAGCAGCCGCTAATTCATTTAGGGGTTGCACTCCTCGATACATGGCTGAAAGAGTTGATATTTTTTTTGTTTCTTCTAACATCCTTGGGGCGAGCTTAGGCATTTATTGAATAAGGACCCCCATCATCTTTTAGAGGATGAGGAGGATTTCTAGACACTACTCGATGTCTAAGCACCACCACAGTAGGAGTTGATGATCGAGTAGATATTATATAATATTGGATTGAGTCGGGCCAATTCCCAAGATATAATTCAGTTTCTCCTTTCATATTTTAATCATTGTTTTTTGTCATTGACTATTGGATGAGCTCTTCTCTTCGGTATTGCAATGATGAGGCCTAGCGTAGAGTCCATTCACAATGCCTTCAAGAAGAGGTCAGATATATCCTGAGGGGAATCTTCGTTGCAAAGAGCCAAGATCATCCTAAAGTTAAGGACGACTCTACCACCATCTACTACATCAATGCCCGAGACGTCCAGTTCAAAACTGGTGGAGATTAATGATGACCTTAAGGTCATCAAAAGTGGTTCCATAGAGATCGGCCCCACCAGTCACTTAGAATCAAGCCAAGCATTGAGCTCGTCTCCACCTCCCTAGCGTTCTCTGTCGTCGAAGCTTCTGAGGAGCAAGCTATAGATGATGTTGGTGCCAACACCGAATCCAACCCTGAGCTCACTTCCAAATCTGCTCCCGAGCCAAGAACTTAGGCTTGTTATCTTTTTCTTGTAATCTTTTACTTTTGTCTTTTGCTTAGATCAATACCAAGCTATTTGTAAAAGCTTCTTCATGAATGAAAATATATTTCCGTTTACTCATAGCTTTGTTCTCAGTACATTTAAAGTATCTTTTTAATTTTTTGCTAAGTCATATGGTCATTACTTGGCTGATGTCAACTTTATCAATTTGGATTTAAGTTTGGAGGCCTTCAACTTGAGATCGAGATTTCTCACGACCGTCTACCATCTGATATTGTGAGTAGTCAAGGTAGGATTTAGGACTATTTGTGATTAGAAAATACCAAATGGAGTTGGGACATCCTTCAACCGAAGTCGTTTGAGTGCAGTTGAAGTTGGCCTTTTACTGAAGATTCATTTGTGAATCCTAAATTTATCAAAGTTCATGGCTTCTCACCAAGGCCAAGGGATTCCACTTGGTCTCATCACTTGGTCTCATGGATTTGGTGGTCTTGGTCAGAGCTAGGATATTTCTACCTTTGATCTAGAGGTCCCATTTGGAGCCAAGGGGTCTCCGTCGGTCGGAGTATATCTATCCTTGAGTTTCGAGGTTCTAATCGGAGCCAGGGTATCTCTATGAGGTCATCATCAAGCCTCTAAATATGGAGGTCCTATTTAGAGTCAGAGGTTCTCCTCGTAATCATCATTCCTTTGAAGTCGATATTTAGAGAACTCAGCTGGGACTGGAGTTTCTTGGAGGTCAGTGATTTTTTGATCCTGGATTTGGATAGTCCCAACTAGAGTTGGGATATCTCTATGTGGTCAATTTGTTTCTGACCTTAACTTTGAAGGTCCCAGCCGAATTCAGGATATCTCCAAGTGGTTGGTCCGATTTCAACCTCATTCGATTTTCATTGTAGCTTTCCATAGCAGACTTGAACATGTTGTGAACAAGCAAAAATTCATTTATTATTTATTCAATATAAAATTGATATCTTATTGGTGATACATGCTTAGATTTTTTGTATTCCATGTTCGAGGTATTAGGATGCCATTGAGGTCTTCAAGCTTATAAACTCTTGGATGGATGACCTCAGCGACTCAATAAGGTCCTTCCTAATTTGAAGATAGCTTGCTTTGTTTGGTGGACTTGGACACTTCAGCTCTTTGAAGTATGAGATCATTCAATCGAAATATTTTTGACTTCACTCGAGCATTATAGTAGTGAGCTACTCATTGTTGATACAATGCCATTCTAGTTCGAGCTCATTTTCTTATTTCATCCAATAGATTAAGGTTGGTTCGGAGCCGATCAGAGTTACTCTGCTCATTGAAATGCTCTATTTTTGTCATTGGTAGCTTGATCACAACTAGAATCACTGTTTAGTCCTAAAGCTGAGGTTGAAAGGTGTCTCTTCAATTGGGATTCGAGGTGTAATTCAATATACCCATAGAACATTGTAGAGCTCCCTCAGCCAAAATCTCTCCACTTGATTTAGCGTTGCTTTCAAGCTTTGCAAAATAGTTCTATTAGTTATTTCGACTTCTTCATTTGGCTATGGATGACCGACGGAGGTGAGCTTATGGTTGATATGAATGGCCAAGCAAAAATTTTTTAAAATTGGAGGTGTCAAATTATCACTCGTTGTTAGCAATATAGCTTGTGGTAGTCCGAAGCGATATATGATGGACTTTCAGATAAAGTCCTGAACCTTTCTCTCGGTGATTTATGCTAGTGGTCTACTTTGACTCATTTGATGATGTAGTCCATTGCAATGACAAAAAATTTTTGCTACTCAGCTGCTTGAAGGAATGATCCAAGGATATCAATTCCCTATTGGCTGAACGGCAACGGATGAAGATTGGAGTAGGTTGTATTGTTGGTTGGCATTGGATATTGGTGTGTCTTTGGTATTGATCATATTTTTTGATGAGATCGGTCACATCCTGCTATATGGTTGGTCAATAACATCATTGTTGGAGTATCTTGTAGGCTAGCAATCTATCCTATAGGTGATTGACACAGATCCCTGTGCACATCCCAAAAAGCATAATCCACTTAGGAGGGTCGAAGGCACTTGAGCAATGACAAGAAATATGACCTCTTATCCAGCTTCCTATCTAGGAGTACATATTGCGGTGTCTATCATTTCATCTTCCTCACTTTGGTGGGATCAGCAGGTAGGACACTGCTTGTCAGATACTTGACAATGGGATGGATCCAGCTTAGTTTGTGACTGACCTGCAATATTGATCTTTGGTCCTCAATGCTGGGCTTCTCCAATTGTTTAATAAAGACTTTCTTTCTAAGCTCGAGATATCCTGAGGTGGCGAGATAGGATAAGGAGTTAGCTTGATTATCCTCTAACCTTGGGTTCAATTGCACTTCAAAGTACTTGAAGGTAGAGGAGAGGCCCTTTAGCTTCTGTAGATATTTTGTCATGGTCGGTTCTTGGGACGTACTCGCTATGGGATTAACTAGTAACGAGCTGTGAGTCATTAAGCACCTTCAATCTTTCCACTCTGAATTGCTTTGTGATGTTGAGGCCAGCTATCAATGCCTTGTATTCGGCTTCATTGTTGGAGGTCTTAAAGCCGAATTGAAGCGAGTACTTGGTGATGACTTCCTTCAAGCTTACGAGGATAAGTCCTGCAGCACTTTCATATGAGTTAGAAGCTCCATCCATATGCAATATCCAGTGGGCTCAGCCTTTTCCTTAGACTGTTATGTTGTCGATTTCTTCTTGAAGATGGTGCATTTGATGAAGAAATCTACTGGATTTGGGCCTTCATCGTCGGTCGTAGGGGTGAAAGTGGTATGGATAATATCTATCGAGATTTATTTTTATATCCGAATCTATTTGGATATAGATAGAAATTTAAGTGTCTGAATATCCATATCTGTATCCATATCTATTACAAAAAATAGATATGGATAGACAACAATCTAATCTATATTTAAATATCCAATTCTACTTGTAATCTTATATAATTTTGTATATCACTCATTAACTTTTTAAAAAATAGACAATCATATTAGCATGTTATTAATTTAATTTATCATCCATTTAACAATATCTTTGATTCTGTAGTCATAAAATTTAATTATGTAACTTATATCCATATTTATATCCATACTTTAGTATCTGATTTGTATCCTTATCCATTTAAAATAAATATGGATATAAAATTTTCAAATCCAATGAATATCTATATTTGTATTTGTATGTGTAGGAAAAAATTATTATGGATATGTATATATTGGTATCCAATCTGTATCCAATCCAATTTTATCCCTAGCTGGTTGAGGATCGTAGTCGATATCGAATTCGTTGAGCTCGATCACCTACTTTGCCATCTTTTTCGAGATATTCACCCTGTGCAGGATTGGCTTCAGTGGCTACTCGGTCAGGACGACCATAGCATAAGCTTGAAAATATGGTTTAAGCTATGTCACCAAAGTGATAAGGGCGAAGATCATCTTCTCCACCTTAGAATACCTCATCTCCACATCATGCAAGATCCTGCTCACATAATAGATGGGCCTCTAGTCCTTGTCTTCTTCTTGGAGTATACTGAGCTGATTGCATCAGGTGCGATACATAAAGAAATGTACAAAATCTTACTTGTGCTCGGCTTTGATAGCTGAGGAGGAGCCCTGAGGTGCTTGTTGAGCTCCTCAAATGTTGTTCGACATTCCTCATCCAGTTAAAATCATTCAGCTACTGTAGAACTTTAAAGAAGGGAAGGCATCACTCAGCCAACTTCAAGATAAATCGATTGAGGGCTATAACCCACCTCATTAGTGTTGCACCTCCATTTTTGAGCTTGGGTGCCACATCTCCAAGATCACCATATCTTGTTTGGGTTCACTTCGATCCCCACTTTGTCACCATGAACCCTAAGAACTTTCTGGAGGTCATGTTGAAGGTGTGTTTGTTTAGATTAAGCTTCATATGGTGTTGTCTTAGTACACCAAACATCTCCTCCAGATCGGTAATATGGTGGTCAGCATCCATGCTCTTCACTAGTATGTTGTTGATGTATTCCCATATTTTGGATGATATGATCCTTGAACACTTTGTTGATAAGGCACTAGCAAGTTGTACTTATATTTTTTAGTCTAAAAGGCATTCCTTTGTAGCATTATAAATATTTTTCAGTGATAAAGGTCATCTTCTCTTATTCTTAGGGGCCATTTAAATCTAATTGTGTCATGAAAATGCATCCATGAAGCTCAGTAACTTGTGGTCCAAGATGGCATCTACAAGTTGATCAATTCTCAATAATGGAAAGCTATCATTCAGACAAGCATTGTTGAGATTGGTGTAATTAATATAGATCTACCATTTGCTATTAGCCTTTTTGACCATGATGATATTTGCTAATCACTCCAGATAGTTGGCCTTTGGGATGAAGTCTACCGTTAGTAGTTTGTTGACCTTCTCATCAACCACCTGCTGCCTTTTTAGGATGAAGTTTTGCTTCTTTTGTCACATAGATCAGTGTTTTGGGTTGATGTTTAACCTATCGACAATGACATTAGAAGATATACCAAGATGCCAAAGGTTGACCAAGTGTAGATGCTCGAGTTGGTACAAAGAAAATTCACCAACCAACCTCAAAGGTCAGTAGTCAACATCGATCAGACTTGGATGGTTCTACTCGGATCCTCTTCCTTGAGTGGGATGGAGATCATCTATTCTATTGGTTCACCTCGTTTCTCTTCATTTCAAAGATCAAGCTCCTCTGATGGGTGGGGACTCTAGAGGTTTCTTGTCTTTAACTATGATCATGAAACATTGTTGAGCTAGTTGTTAGTTTTCTTGGACTTCATTGACTCCATACCTTATCGAGAACCATATTAGAAGGTGGTAAGTCAATACTAGAGCCTAGAGGGCATTCAATCTAAGTCAGCCTAGGATGAAATTGTAGGTCGAGGGCACCCGGACCATGAGAAAATTAAGATGGATAGTGGCTTTTCGAGGCTCCTATCCTACTATCATCGAAAATGTAATTTTTCCTTCTATAGCCATAGAATTGCCAAAGAACCCGACCAAAGGAGTATAAACTCTCCTAAGTTGATCCATAGATAACTTCATCCTTTTGAAGGCATCATAAAATAAGACATCAATCGAGCTTCCATTATCAATTAATATTCATTTTATATCATAGTTTGCTATTGTTATAGATATAATGACAATGTCATCATGAGGAGTTTGAATTTCTCATAGATCATCATTTGAAAAGGTGACGACATCCTTGGTATACCACCTCTTTGATGATTGATCTTCTACTTGGCTTCCTATCTCCTGACCACCAGCGAATATAAAGATCATGTTGATGATGTCAGTCGTGGATCGATTGTTGTTCTTCTTCTTGGACTGGCATCAAGATGGTTCTTTTGTTGCTCGATTCTTTTAATCTCTAACATGCTTCTAGAGGTAGCCTTATCAGATTAGGGCTTCAATCTTGTCCTTCAACTGGAGGCGCTTCTCAATATCATGACCATGATCTTGGTGGAACCTGCAATACTTTTTTTGGTTCCACCTAGTCACCGGGGTTCTTATTGGCTGGGGCCGTTGGAGATATCTTTAGCCCTCAATCTCTATAGAAATCTAAGTCTGAGGGATAGACATGGGAGTGTAGTTATTGAACCAATGAGCTAGACTTCTTGGTCTTGGGCTTCAGGGTTGATAAGGAGCTTCTTTCTCATCTCGAGCCCTGCTTGGCTCTCTCGAGCTCGCTTTTTTTTGATAATTTTTCACCTTCAACTTCTCATCGATTAGTTGTAGCTTTCTCAACTCATGCATACTTCTTGCCCATATAAGGAGGTGTCATAATCACTCAAAAACTTCTTATCTATGGAGAAGGTAAGCTTGGAGTCCGAGAGTCCCTGCTTCAAAGCTAACATTGTGATCGACTCATTCAGATCACGATCTTCAACATGGTGATTTTGAATCAAGCCATGTAATCTCTTAAAGACTCCCCTTCTTTTTGCCAAATAGTGAAGAGGCTATCCGAATTCAACGGCTACTTTCTACTATTGTCGAAGTGTGTGACAAACTACCTCCTGAGCTACTCAAATGAGTGGATCGTGCTCGACTGAAGGCCAGAGTACTACACCTGAGAAAATTTTCTAAGAATGGTGGAGAAGGCAAGACAAAGTAAGATGTTGGAGGCCTCTTAAACATCATAAGAGCCTTATAGTTCTCAAGGTGATCCTGTAGATCCGAGGATCCATCGTATGGCTCTATTTGTGGTATCTTGAATTGAGCTGAAATTAGTTCTTTTAGAATATTTTGAGAAAATAGAGGGTGCAAGTTGAAGCTGAGACCATCCTCTTTTCTTCATCTTTCCTCTTGTAGTGTTGCTACCTGATGATCGATCTCCTGAAGCTTTCGATCTTGGTTGGCCTCACGCCAAGGTGCCCTGGATCATCAGGAGTAGCTTGGGGTGGAATCTCCACCTAAAGACATCAGAGAGGGATGACGTCGATCTCCTTGCCTCGAGCTTTGATGGTGAAAAGGAGAGTTCTAAACTAGAGGTCCAGAATAACATGATCGTCGAGAAGGATTAGCCTACCTAGGGCTCTGAGGGTGGGACTGTCGGCTATGATGGGATTGTGCAGCCCAGAGAGTAGGTACTTCTGTCATTCTGCTTCTTTGTTGCCTGCTGAAGATTCTGGATAGTGGTGGTCAAGGCTTGCACCTATTGTAACAAAGTTTGAAATTGCTGTTGGTTCACCCCAACTATCAGTTGAGAGGTTTGGGCTCAAAATGTTAATCCAGTAGATCATTCTATTGGGATGATCACTGATATGATGCAGTGAAAGTATTTTGCACCCTTATTTTGGTCATTGTGACTCTTGTCTCTCTTCCATAATGGAACGAGATCCTTTTTCTAGTGCCAACCTATTATCACAAAAACTCTAGAGCGAGATCGATTGTGGATGAGTTGGAGGTCAGCTTGGAGAATAGTTACAAAGAGTCACTCTACTACCTATAATCTACAATCCATATGTTGGAATTTGTCCGACGAGGATCCTTCGATGCTTAAGTTATTCAGAGCTGTGGTAATAGTCCAGAGAAAGAGAATTTACATTTCAAAATGAACTTGCTTGAGGGTCCCTTTCTATCCTTTTTATATATGAAGAGATAGTCGACTGTTATCAAAGTTTCTAGGACCCACCTAGGGCATTTAATAATAGGCCCGAAATAAGTGCATCCATGCTGTGGTAGCCATTGAGGATAGTTAGTGCACATGTTTTGGCAAAAATATTGGCCTGTTGCTTGTACTCCATGGAGGCCCATTAATTCACACTCTTCTTTAAAAGAGCCCATTGATCAGTTGACTTCGTTGATACTCCATTAGCTCTCCGTAGATGATCGAGGTCAGAAAAAGAGAAGACACCACAATAATTTCCTTCTATTTTTTAATTGATTATGTTTGTTAATTAGCCAGTATGAAGATAGGTAATGCAAGCATGGGTCATAGCATGCTGAAATGCTTGAGATTATTTTAGCTATTTTCGCAAGAATATTAACACTGACTAGTAGATGCATAATAGTTATGCCATAAAATGGCAAGCATCAAATGAAATATTAGAGCACATGTAAATTTTGAAAGTACTAAAATATTCTTCAAAAACACACTCTTAGATCCCTTTGCATCTCTCTCATGCATCTCCCACTCTTTCTTTGATCATCGTAGGTTGAGTTGGGGTAGATGGCTTACATGGCTAGGGTTGTGTCATCTTAATAGATTAAGGGATGTGTTAGTTAGGTCTACTAAGTCATGGAGATGTCTAGTTGCTCATTTTTCAACCCCACCTAAAATCAGGCTACATATAGAGTTTTTTTATATATATACCCTCCTAAAATTCAAATTTATGTAAATATTCTTTCAAAATTGATATTTGTATATATATCCTCATAAAATACTTATTTTGATGTATGTACTTTTTTTTTTTTATTTTTTGTATGTGTACCCACATCATCTAATTGGGTTGAGCAAATAATTAAAACCCGAAAAAATTAACCCACCCAATTCGATCTAATAAATATCATTTCGATCAGTTGAAAGATATAAATCGGATGGAATCAGGTTGAAATTTATAAAAAAATCAGTTATTTATGATCAAATTTGGTTCCTATATTTTTAACCCGTATGAAATCAAACCTAATCGATGTTGTATTTCATAATCTTATTTTTATTTTAGGACGACATTATTTAGACTTCAATACTTTATTTTAAAAAATATTCCATCATCCATTTAGATTCATAAAAAATATTAATATTGAATTGTTGATAGAAGTACATCAATTTGAGATAATTTGAAGTAAAAGCTTTCAAATGTAATTATTTTCAGATAAGTAAATCTTTTTTTTTCTATTTTATTTTATATAGATTCAAAAATAAATTTAAAATTTGTAACTTATAAAATTTAAATTTTTTTATATTAAATTGATAAAAAAAAATAAATTTTAGTTGATCAATTTTAGATTTAAAATCAATTTAGATCAACATTAAAGTCCAAATCGACATAATCTATTCAAACCACTATAAATTATTCACTTTGATTTTAAATAATTTATACATGATAAATGATCGACAGTGGGTTGAATTTTTTCAATGTGATTGAATTTGATTAGATAAAATTTTTTTCTCAACTTGATCGAATCTGACCTGTGCTCAGTCTATCATATAATGACGTTAAAAAATTAACAATTTAAAATTCAAATAACTAAAATACCTTTATAGATAGATGTGCAAAAAATTTATAAGGATATATATTTCAATAATAATTTTATAAGAATATTTATGTAAATTTGAATATTTAGGAAGATATACATATAAAAATTTTTAATTTATTTTTATTTATTTCATCTAGATGGATTTTAGCCCTCTTACTCTATAATATAATATCATATTACATAATATAACAATATGATGATGATATTATATAATATTTTATATATTAAAATATTATATTATACTTTATTTTTAGACAAGATGGGATGACTCATTGGAGCTTTGTTCATTCAATAAATAAGTATAAAAAGTCTCTCAGGCAGACCAAAAAGGGAGAGGAAGTGATCAAGAAAAAAAATTATAAAATTACCATAAACCAAAATTAGGCTACTAATAGCAGGAGATTAATAGAGATTAACAGAGATTAATGGTCATTATAGTTTCCTCCTATGAAACTTTCCATAGTTTCCAAAGAGGTCGTCAACTTTATACATACCACCACCAAGCTTTAATTGCATCCTTCAACAACCCCTTTATAGCTTCAAAAAATGATTGTATTGGCATTTCTCATGCCTTCCAAATTAGGGCGGTAAAAAATGACCCGATCCACCAATCCGACCTATTTCGATTGTCATAAATAGATTTGGATTGAGGCTAAATGGATTCGGGTCATAAACAGATCGACTCGTTTAACTCATTTAATAATTGGATCGGATATGGATTTTAGATATCAGATCGTTTAACCTGTTTAATATTCAGATTTGGTTAGTCAGATAACCCATTTAAACTATTTAATCTGTTTAACCTATTTTTGATCCATTTAATCTGACCTGTTAAACCCATTTAAGATCCGTTTAATTGTTTCTGACCCATTTAACTCAATCCATTTAACCTATTTAATCTGTTTAATCTAATTTAATCTATTTAATAAATAGATTAAATAGATCGGATCGGATACTGTTTAATAAATAGGTCGGATTTATGTTTGAATTTTTGACCCATTTAATAAACAGATCGGATTTGGGTTAACCATTTTTTGACCTGACTCGTTTATGATCTGACCCATTTATGACCCACCTGACCCATTTGCCACTCTATTCCAAACATTCCAAAGTGAGGAACTTACTGTAATATCCTATTTATTTTGTTGCTCTCTTTCAATATTAGTTACCTCCACTCTACCTATGAAATATCAAAGCTAAAGACTTATGAATGGTGGACAGGCCAAGGAAGAAGACTTGCCTAGTCTTCCTTCATCCATCAAGGCAACTCTAGCAAAGCACTTGATGAGGCAAACTCTAGCAACTACTCGATGTGAAAATTTCAATGAAGTACTTGGTGTGGAAAATTTGGACGTAGTGCTTGACTTAGCATGCAAACTATGGTGATGTGCTTCGCACTACCTGATGGAAGGAGGATCGATTGGGTCCTTGACAGTGTTGATAAGTGGGAGTATGAGTTTGGTGTCGAAGAGATCTCGAATAAAGGAGAGAAAGGGAGAGTCTGACTAGTTGTCTCTGGGAGTGACAATGAGAGGGAGTATGAGTTTAGTACTAAGGAGATCTTTGACGAAAGAAAGAGAAAGAGTTGAGCTGATCGCCCTTGAGAGTGGCGATGAGAGAGATTGAGTTCAACGATGAGATCTCTAATGAAGGGAAGAGGGATGCCAATGGTGAAGAAGGGATTCAAGAGAAGGTACTCAGCATTATTGATGGTGGCTTCAAGGGCCGTCTGACTGTCATCCCTTTAAACGACTTTACGAAACCTTAGAAAAAACTTAAAAAAGATTGGCTCAGTTTGGCCAACATGATCCAGTTTCTCAAGAATTCTTCATATGGTATGATATATATAGTAGACTTAATTTTATACTCCATACAGTGTGATATATCTTATATATTTCACAAAGGATTTTCAATAAAAAAATTTAAAATAAATATAGTAAGATTATAAATTCTCATTGTTGCATAATGCCCAAATCTACAACTATATCTATTCTATACAAATATACAAACAATCCATCTAATATGAACTTTAGATATTTTTCTTAGAAGCATATTATTATACATTAGAGGAAAATGAATGGTTGTGATTTTCTATTTTTTAGATACTATAATTTTAATCTATAATTTAATAAAAAGATTATTTTATTTATGTAAGTCAATAAATTAAATATATTTATTATTTTATTATACATATTAATTTTTCTCTATTAGAACTAAGAAAGAATTAATAAATCAAAAGCGATATATTTATATTTGGGCTTTTTTGTGTATATATCCTTTCAAACATGCAAATTTGCATAAATATCCTCATAAAATTACTATTTCATATATATTTTTATAAATTTTTATTTTTATACATCTATCAGTAAGAATATTTTAATTATTTTTATTTTAAATCGTTAATTTTTAATAGCATTAGATAATATAGATTCATATATAAAAAAATAAATATTTTATAAGAATATATATATACATATATATATATATATATTAAAAATATATATTAAATATATATATATATATATATCTATTTTGAAAAATATTCATATAAATTTAAATATTTAGTAGAATATATATATATATATACAACCAACACATCATTATATAAAAAAAATACAGTAAAATATATATATATATATATAATTTTATATTTTTTATATAATATTTTTTATATATATATACATACGCGCATCTTATAACGGTCACTGATTTTTGTACATCTAATTTATCGAGCGTGCATTCTAATGTACCATCATATAAATTAGCGACTTTGATCGCCTGCGCGTACACCAGTGCATGCAGGCAATAATTTCTCTTTTGGAAGCCGCACTTTAGTAGTAGGACGTATATCCTATGATTTCACTTTTGACAACTATTTTGTCGTTTTCTGGAGTAAATAGGAGAGCATACCAGAAGAGTGTTAGTTTAACCGACCTGCAACGGCCGATACCCATGTTGGCGCCCACTTTAGTTACGGGTGGGGCCATGTATTGACCAAAAGGGACGACTAGAGTGTTCGCGAAAATGGGTTCGCTGAGTATTCTTTTTTCTTTAAAATTACTTATATAAATATATATTATAATATTTAGATTGGAGGAGGAGGTGGGGGGCGGGGGGGACCAATACCAACATTTTCTTTTAGCGTGCTGTTAGCTGACACCAAACCTTCGTCGCTTTTGACCAAAAGTCAGACCTAAAGACAATGATAACTACTGGAAGAAAAAAGAGTTCATGAGAAGAACTCCTTTGATGGCTACCGACCTTTGTCCCCCCCTCTTTCTATATAATGATGTATTGATATAGAATGTAACATTTTTCAAGAGATAAGCTCATCTAATCTGTTATTCGTGTTGTAATGGAACAACCCCTGTGGTAGGTATTCGTCTCTTTTGTTTGTTAAGCTCAATGAATTCTAGGACAACACGTATTATGTGAGAAAATATGGGTATAAGCTTTTTGCATGGATCCTACATCGCCATTCTTCACCACTAGTATTATTTGTCTCATAGGATCCCTTCATGGTGAAATAGGTGACTTTAAAATTACCTAAACTAGTTCTTTTTTTGTGTAATTACCTAAACTAGTTTAATACAAAGAATAGAGCTCGACCGGCCTAACTCTATAAAACCAAAAGAGTGTAACTATGTATTAAATAATATTACTATCCCGAACCATGTATTTGAAATAGTAAATTATTTTTATAAGCTGATTAAAAAATAGTTCTTCCGATTAACAAGCAATAAAGTTGACAATAACCACGCGCGGTACTAGAGATTTGAAACTCCAAAACCCAAACAATGAACAAGCTATTCGTTGTATGGGCTTGAACAAGCTATTAGTTTTTTGGTAAAAGAACAAGCTATTAGTTAAACAGGCTTGTCCTCTCCCATTTTTAACGTATTTGGATTGGATCCTGGATCTACTTCAGGATAGGTAACAATCAGGCCGCACCACTCTCCTTGCAACCAAGCGCACGTGCATGCATAGAGAGGCGTGCACCAGCACATGCGAGTGTATGCAAAAACCGAAAACATATAGTCACAAATAAGAAATTAGCAAGTTGACCATATTTATTGTAGATCTAAAACGAAACGATTCCATGTAATAATTTCATTCTATGATGAAATGAATCCCTCTGGAATGATAAACTTGATGCACCTAATAATTGAGAGAGAGAGAGAGAGAGATTAAACTTTAATTTCAGTATTGCAACCCTAACCTGATGTTCTCGAATTAAACTGCCTTTTAACATTTTTCTTTAAGCCATTCATTGTACATTAACTTGCAATTGCTTTACATTTAAACCATGTACAAGACTACGACTGTTTAAAATTAAAAAAAAAAAGGGCAAAAAGGACAAAATGAACAAAGGCTCCTCGGCCCTTTGTTATTACACCCTTCTCTTTTTCTTTTTCTTGCTTTTTCTTTTTTCTTTTTTTTCCTCTTTACAAACCTCCAGTCGTGTCTTACGTGCAGTGGGCCCCCTTCTTCCTCCTCCTCCTCAACCTCACAAACCCCAACACTCCCCTTCGGATCCACCCCCCTCTCCTCCTCTCCGTCGCCGGCTCCCCTATAGTCTCTAGCTTCGGCCTCCACTTCGCCGACTTGCACCTCACCAGCCGCCCGTACTCCTTCTCCAACGCCTCCGTCGTACAAACCCGTCTTCTGTTCTGTTCCTCCTCCTCTTGCTTAACCTTATCTACAAGAAAGAAATCGTCGGAGACCGTTATCTGGAGCGTCCCCTCCGCCGTCTTCTGGACGTCGAACGGCCTTATGACGGCTTGCTTCTTGACGCCATTGGGGTGGTTGAGGGTGGTGAAGGAGGAGGCAAAGGTGACGAAGGAGAGGACGGAGTGGAAGAAGTGGGAGGGGAGGAGGAAGTAGCTCTGCCCGGGTTGGAGGTGTTCGCCGGCGGCGAGGGCGGGGACCTTCCGGCCGATGAAGAAGGAGTCTGAGCGGCAGACAAGGTGGCGGGGGTATTCCTTCATCAGCTCCGCAGCTGCCACAGGCCGGTTGTACACCTGCACCCGGCCGTCGGAGCCGATCAGCCGGACCGGAGCTGGGCTGGTACGGCGACCGCCGCTGGGCCGGCAGTGGGCCCCCACCACGTGGAAGCCCCACGGTATCGTCTGGAGGCTTAAGGACTTGAGCCCATCGCATCTATCTCCACATGGAAGATCGATCACTCCTCCTTAGCTCCCCAAGAGAGAGAGAGAGAGAGAGAGTAGATGGTGTTTGCTTTGAATAGCTTCGCTATTATATATAGAAGGGAGTTTTTGGTATCATCAGGTGGATGCTACTACTTTTGTATATCTTCCATCTTGCGGACCTCATGGTGGATTCTTTTATAAGAGCTTAGTTTTGGTACTTGGTTTTCTTTTTTTTTTTTTTTTTTTTTTTTGTGGCCGACCTTTGGGTTTGGGTTGGTGTCAGGTTTGACAGTTTGACCGAGATTTTCAAAAGTCTCAACGTCTCTCAGCGCCGTCTGATATATTTTAAAAATCTTTTAAGCATCCCAATCTCTAGAAGCTTGTCCGTGGTCTTTTCCACGACGCCGAATGTGGCCTGGACTGGTGTGGTTTGGTTTCCACCATCTGTTCACGTGTGGGTGGTGGACTAGAATTTGAGGTCGTTGACCCGGTCCGAGTTGCACACCTGGTGTGGGTTCACGTTGGATCCAGATCTCTCGCACTGGACCGTGCTAGACCACGAACCTATTTCCCTTTTCCAAGTCGAATAGGTTTGATCTTTTCCTAAACCTAATATAACCAAAATAGACATCCACTCAAGTGTTAACAAAAGAACTAAGTTGTTCATGGATTGCTTGGAGTACTTTAAATAGGGCTACCAATGCTTAACACATTAATTTAACCCATACTACTTAAATCAATCCGTTAGGTTGAGTGGGTTTGGATTACCTGTTTAATAGAATATATAGATACGGATCTGGGTTATTGATCCATTTAATAGATAGATTAGATTTAGACCGATAAATTTTTAATCCAATCTATATTTAACCCAATCTATATCTAGTTTGATCTGACCAGATTGATACCCTACCCCAAAATTCATGCAACCCCTCGAATGTAACCAATGTAGGACTATCATATTCTCTCCCACTCAATCTAGCCAGCGATACCCTTAGGGTCTGCCCATGATCTTAGTCCCGTCTGACTTTAGCATCCTCAATGAGAGGCCTACATGACTGATAGAGGCGTGATGTATTGAGCCTCGTTTTGCTACCACCTATTACAGATTCATAGTCCAAAAATTTTAGGTTATTGCATGAAGGAATATCCAGGCTGATAAATTTCTGTGGGACCTCGTGCAAGGAATATATGAGATTATGATATATAGCTGCGCCTAAAATGATCTCATCAAGTCAAACTTGTACTCCCTTCTTATATGACCTAGCCAGGCCCAAACGACCAAAATCTTGGCTCAGCCTGGTTTGACCATTTTAAAATGTTAGGCTCAGTTGGATTTGAGCTAGATCTAGAGATAACATTGATCACGTGGAATCTCACTGTCTAATGTCAATTCTGAGCCAGCCCGACCTAGAAACCTCTTTATTCAATTTTGGATCTTTGACCACGCACTAAAGACATCGAGAAAGTTCAGAGTGCCTTTATTCAATTTTTGGATCTTTGACCACTTGAGACATTGAGAGGGTTTGGAGTACCAAAAATAGAGTAAGACTGTTCCCACCAAAAAAAGAAAAAAAAAAAAGAAAAGAGAGAGAGAGAGTAGGACCCAGATGACAAGTTCTAAATCCACCACGTGCGTTGCACGAGGGGCGAAAGACCCTTGAAGAACACACCAAACTTTTTAAAAAGGATGCAATACCAAAACAAGGCAGTCTAAGTAACCCCTAGAACATTTTGTAGTGTTCAAAGCTTCAAAGCTAGAGTCATCTTTTTGAATTCCCCCTCCTCTCCTTTACATGTAATTTTAGTTGGACTAGATCCATCACTATATTGGTGGAATGGTCCAATAATGAAGAATATACACAAATGCATGTGTCTCATGCTTTTTTTTTCTTTTCATCATTCATTAATATACGTGTTGCTTGGCGATTTGATTAGTCTGCTCTAGTCGAACAGTGAACCTGATCCAACCAATATCACTCTTTTATCCTTGAACTTGCATGTTTAGAAAAGAAATCACTCTTTCTTCTTCCTCTTCCCTCTCTACTTAGCCTTGGTCCGGCAGAAGGGTGACAAATTTATCTAGTCCCTAGGCTTCACCTTCACCTATATCTTGATTTCAGAAAGAAGAACAGAATAGGCAAAAAAAATAGAGAACAATATATTTAAAGTGCGAAGGATAAATTCCAAAGGTCCACATACATGCAAGAGAACTTTCATGTACGGTTGCTTATCCATCTACAACATGAAAATATTATCAAGGGCAACTTACGTATATAATAAGCCACAATGCTTGTTCAGAATAGTCATTTCAGTGTTCGATAGGTCTACATTCTAATGAATGTATACGTTTGGTGTTTAGGATTTTACAAACACCGACGTGCAAGTGAAAATCATGTAGTGTGGGCACAAGAGGAAATTGGATCTTTGACATGTACACCCTTGGCACATATCTTGAAGAGCCAAGATGGGAGGGCCTCCTATTGATGGAGACCTGTTATTTTTTCAAAAAAAAAAAAAATGGTGTTCATTATTTCCCCAAAAAAAAAAAAAAACTATCGTCCTTATTTTTTTCCACTCCTAAATCCCTCTTCTTCCCCCCCCCAAATCTCTCTCTCTCTCAATTTCTATCCTTTCCTATCCTCTCCTCTCATTTTCTTTCTAAAAAAATTTCTTCCCGTTTCTATCCTCTTCTTACAAATCAAACCCTTTTTCTTTCTCCCAAAAAGCTGGTGTCTCTCTTTCTTTCCATCCTGTGATGCATGATTTTTGATTTAAATAAAAATGATAAAAATATTTTAAGAATTACAAAAAAAATTATATTCTTTTTCAAATGTAAAACTTAGATTTTTATGATACAGAATTTATGTGAAGCCATATATCGACGATAACTTTTTGATACATATTATAAATTTTTTTTTGATAGATATTCAGCAATAATCCAATATATATTTTTAAATAAATTAATATATAATTTTTAAAATATAATATTGATCCATGCATAGTCTATAGCTAACTTAATATATATATTAAGATAAATTAATTAATATATAATTTTCAGAATAAGAAACTAATATGAATCAGCTGAGTCTTGTCCGTGACTTCAAGAGTAAGATTCTCCTTTTGCATTGGCTTTTCAGGACATGTGCCAAGGAAATACATGGCAAAGAATGCAGCCGTCCGTAGGCAAATTTTTTAGTGCCTGCGCCAGGGGATTTCTATTTGTCTAGTGGTGTTAATTACATGTCGTGAAACATCATGTTAAATGACTAGCACACATTATCAAGTGGAAAATAGACGTGCCAACTCCAAAGCAATGTAATGATAACTTGAAAATCTCCTATGCCAACTCTTACAAACACCTTCTAATTACCAAAATCACGGAGTACTCAACCGGGAATCATTAAATATACGATTTGATTTTTCTTGCAGAAAAAAGGTTTTAGAATCTCATCTACAAATGATCATCATCATCATTCCATCACGATGATTGTTCGACATATCTTTCGAAAGACGAACAATACTGCGGACTTGATTGTTTCCTTCGTAGCCGACCACATTGAAGATTGAATCTGACGTCAAGGTGTCTGTTGTTCATGAACACTGCGTGATATTTTGTACTCTATCTTTTGGATCGCACTCGTATTACTAGTGTGACCGTCTGTTATACCAAAAAAAAAAAATGATCATCACGTAACTTTCTCCTTGCTTGCCATCGATGATCCTAAAAATATTTTTCAGAAAGCTATTTCAGCTCAATAAATCATGAAATTTGGGAATGAAAAATTTTATATAATTTGAACCTGAACGCTGAGGTAACTCATTGATTAGAAGCAATCACTTAAAAAATTTGTAGAATAAATGTGCTATATAGATCTGCATTTTCGTTTAGGGACCAACCTCTGCATCAACAAAAGCTTTAGGACCATATAAGTCATTAGAAGGTTGGTGCTTTGAACCAAAGCCGGCCATTGATCAGTTGCACTGATGCCGTGAAATCTGCCAATCATCTTTTGATACATGGCACATCAATTATAAATTTTAGATTTTTTGTGGTGCCAGATTTGGACCCATAGCATTCCAAATTCATGTTCTAGCCTTTAGAAGAACATGTATAACTTTGCTGACCATCATTCAGTCGCAAAGTTCCATACGTCAAAATATTTTATTTTATTTTATTTTGAGGGGAATGGAGGTAGCCAGATGCTGCCCTCAAGAATTTTATTGAGGAAAGAAATATTTACAAAAGTGAAGAGAAAGAAGAAGTAAAAGGAAAAAAAAAAAAAAGATGATACGAGTGACAAAGATTAATTTTCGTTCATCCAAGAGGAGGGGGTAACCAATGAACTTGGATAGGCGGAGTCAAAAGAGAGCTTCTAGGGCTGCAAGTGTCTTAGTGCCAAAGATTAGTGATTTGAGAGTATGCGTATGCGTCAAGAACTTCAAGAGCCAGTTTGTTCGGGTATTCAAGCCGGATTAGTCGCTTTCTACTAGAATATCCTATCATTCCTGGAATTCCACAATAGCTATCCACCATAGGGAACAACTGACTGACATACGGGTGACTGCTGTTGTGAGAAAGAGTTGATCATATATTGAGAAGATTGAAATCTAAAGGTGCTCTTTAGCTACTCAGCAGCTTAATTATCAGGATATATCATGCAAGAACTGGACAATATATTCCGTGACATTATCAATTTTCTTAAAAGATTTCAATTGGATTAACTCTTCCTAGTTTTTTGGCTTTTGGACATTTTAAGAGACGATCGAATGCCATTATCAATTTTTTTAAGAGATAATTTTCTTACATCCTTGATTTCATTGTTTTATTATTAAAGAATGACCTACTGCGAATTGGAACGAGAGTCATAGTTAGAGCGCCATAAAGTTGATTGAATAAGCCTCATTTTTCTATGAATTAAGTAGGGAATGTTAGTTCTTTAGCTGAATGAAACATAACTTCAAAGCTTAACATTTCAAAATAGTCAATTTGTGAGACAAGGCTACCTTGTCATCTTGCACGCAGACGGCTTGTGGATTCTAGAAGCACAGCACGCTAGTTTCTTTTTGCATAATTGGATGGTCAAACATTATAAATGATGCATTCGTTGGACAAACATTAACCCTATAGCAGTATGCATACATGGCATACTGTAACCCTTCCAAACCCATCTACTTAAATTGAAAAAAGCACTGATGGATAGCAAACCAAGAATGCTACATGATTCATTTGAGGTTTCGTAGTTTCCCATCAGGAGGTTGCCTTGAATATTTTAATCAGCTAGCTTAAGGCAATCTAACCATACAAAATTATTTTGGTGTTTTCCCCTCCATTATGTCGAAATTAATATTTAAGATCATACATTCTCTCTCATTTGTTAGAAAGGTGACAACAATTCATGGACTGGCACAAGCAATGGATACTTCTTTTCTGTCCAAGGGCTAATTAGCCGAATACTATTGAGATGCTCAATAACAGATATTTGAGGGACGTTTTTCACCAAGTTCATCATCATTTATTATCTTTTTCCCTACTTATAAACTATACCTAACTCTTTAAATTTCAATATATATCAGGTTACTTGTCTAAGCATAAGTTGCTGGTCCAAACTTTCTTTTGACCCAATGGACAAGCGTCCATTTGGTTGGTCTCCCTTGGTGCCCTTAAACCCTCTCCCGTCAGCAAAGGCGCCTTGTAATTTTGTGAACACTGGTTGCACCACAACATATTCCAAGTCGGCTCTAACTGGTCTTCGTAACCTTTAATTTTCTTTCGATGGTGCCTACAATGGGTGCCATGACCTTATGAAGCTATATATGACAACTTTGTGAAAGAATAACCCCAGGAACCTCATCTTTTGAGAAACAACATCATTTCATGCGGTCCACATGTCAAAGTTTCTCTCTCTAAAGATTGTTTTGGGGAATTTGAGCCCAATGTCTGTTCTATACCGCAATTCTATTGTTACACTATGACATAACAAAAAGCACAAGAAACCATCATCTAGTGTTATAACGTACGTCATATATCATTATTTGAATGAGATGCACGTATTTTTTACGTTAAAATAAAGGATAATAACAACAGCATAATGTTATTATATAGCAAAATGATTACTCAATGAAGTTTTACCAATCGTATATATTATTTGGCAGTGGTATACAGGGGAATGAAACGAAGGTTCACAAAATCATTATGGCTATAGTAATATTTTAGCCTCTGTTATTTGAAAATTATTAGAATTCCTTCTCTTTTTCTGAGGAAATGGAGGGGGCAAGTTGCAGCCAGCAGACTTCATTAAGAAAAAGAAGGATATGAGAAATGGCCAAGGCCAAAAAAAAACATGGGTAGAATCTAAAAATTATAGAAGATTGGAAAGAGACGAAGACAGCAGCTTAAAAGTTCGAGTGTCTCGAAGGAAAAAGATAACTTAAACAAACAGATTGATCTCCATAAGTTCTCTTGGAATTGGTCATCTTTTTGAGAAATATTAATATTTATTTCCTTCTGATTTGCCGTCACGGGGAAAACGAAGAGCCTCTCCGAGCTCCCAAAAGTTGGCATGATACCCATGACCTGATTGATGGTTTAATGGGACTAGTGCTTTGGAGGCGGGCAGGAAGAAAACACGAAGGCAACAGTTGTGTGTCAGAGATCCCGCAGCATGGTTTCATGGCTATTCTTTTGTCAACCATCTAAAATTAAGTAATAATAAGGCATCACAAACCTCAGGAAATGAAACGTACAATCTGCTTCATCTGCCGATTATTGTACCTCCCTTTGGAGGTGGCAGCACTGTCTATGAGGGTTAAAACCTTCTGGTGAACACTGGCTTGGTCTCGTTTATCTTGTAAATGCTCGCCATTTCATAGGGGAATTATCCCTCTTGGGCAGCAACCCTATGATGCATGTGGACATTAGGCTAAGGATTGCGAGCATGCAAGTATATTGTCCATATACAGCCAGGTGTTGGAGGCAGCTTGCAACCTTATGCAACTTGGATTTGCATCCTGATTCTTTGCCAATTTTAGAGACTTTTCGCTCTAATACCTGGGTAGAGAAAAGAGTCAATCGTTGATGGCATCTGCTGTGTGGTCCATTTGGAAAGCCCCAAATAAGAGATTGTTTCAGCACCTTTTTCTTCCTCCTCCTCAGCTAGTTAGAAGGGTTTATGGTATGTTTTATGATGTTCTGAAGCCTGATCCAGAGTCTTTTAATGCTCCAATTATGTACTGGGGAGCTGTTAGTTCTTCTTTATTTCCTAAAACTATCAAACAAGAATTATGGCATCCCCCTCTCTTAGGAGTATTAAAAGCTAATTTCGATGCTTCAGTTGTTTATTCTTCAAAAACTGCAGCTGTTTATCTTATTTGAGATCATCATGATCATTTGCTGAGAGTTGGAGGCAAGAAATTGCCACCCTCTTCTATCCTATTTGCAGAGCTCAGGGTAGCATGGCTGGGTGTTAAAGCTGCAGTCAACATTTTCCATGCGCAACAAATTTGACTTGAAGGAGATTCTTTAACCGTCATTTCCTGGATTAACAAGTTTTATGTTAATAGGTGAAAAGATAATTCCTTCCTAAAGGATATAATGGCTTGGAAATTGTCAGGACAAGTGTTTATAGCTTCACATAGTTTTCGAAAAGCTTATCAGAAGTTGATCTTCTTGCTGCTTTAGCCCTTGATATCAATGTAGTGTTCCGGCCAAGTGAAGTTATCCCAGCTGATCTGAATTTGCTGTTGCAATCTGATGGTTGGGGCATGCACTGCGTTCATTTTAGGGATAAAAAAAGCTAATCTACTTAGATGCAGCCATGCTGTTTTTGGTTATGTTCTGTTTAGAAATCTTGATGTTGTTCCTTGCTATTCGGGAAACACTTGATTAGGGGGGCGGCCGTTTGTAAATGTACGGGCTTTGTAATGTTGTTTCTTTTCTTTGCAGTTGTCCAGCAAAGTACCAAAAAAAAAAAAAAAAAAAAAATCAAGTAATAAATTCAACTCAAATAGGTCTCGATAGCATTGTTGCGCAAATTATAAAAAAGACCCATCAAATATCAAAAAAAAAAAAAAAAAAAGTAGGTGGCCTCTCTCCCTCTTGTCTCCAAAGAATAATGATAAGAGTCTTGGTAATTATTCTAAAGAAAAGATTTATCAAATATTAGAACACCAGTCAAAGTTTAAAAAATAAATTGACAGAAAATTCATATGTATTCCACCTTCAAAAAATCGATAAATATTCTTTAGCATATTGCAATCTTTAACCAAGCTAAGTAGACCAATGCAAGTACTTGGCCAAATAATTTATGGGCTCAGATTTAGATTTTCTATCCAATGGACCTAATCTTGAATTAACTGCCAAAGCATGATTTAGAATTGAACTGCACTCCTACAATGAGGCTTTTTTTTTTTTTTTTTTTTTCCTCTTATTCTCCTTTGGTATCTAGCCAAGGAGGTCCGATAATCTTGCAATTCCCTTACATTTTTGACAGGGTGCCTTCTTCAAGCCATTTAGCCGAGAGGGTTGAATTCCACCCCTTCCATTTTGCACTCAAACCAACAAAGGAGGGCCAAAGGTCATAACTCCTTTTATTGTTGGCCAGTGCTGGCTTGAGAAGAGGCCAATCACACCCCTCCTCCTTCCCTTTTTACCTTCATGTGAAGATGAGAGGGACACCCTCTTTTCTTCTTAAAGTTGCATCTTCTCTTCTATTCAAAGACCCTCATTCCCTCTCTCTTCGATCTCACCCTTCTTGACTACTAGACACCACTACTAGTCTTCTCTCATTTCATATTGGCCCCTTTGCTTGTAATATCCTGGCCAGCAAGGCCTAAATTTGAACTAGGCACGATCCATTTGGCGACCCAGCCACTAGAAAGAAGCTCAAAGAAAATTCGTGCGAATTTGAAAAAAAAGGCTCAAAAAAATGAGAGAAGACTCATGTTGGGAGTCTTCTTAACATGAGTCTTCTTTCCCTGATAGACTTCGAGTTAAAATTGAAGATTGATGCTGGGGAGGAGTTGGACTCCTCCTTCTAGCTCTATTTAAGGAAAGAAGGCTTCTCTTTTCTTCCTACTAGAGATCAAGGTCCTAACCCGACGAAATCACTAGAGTTTTCTTCTTGAAAGCCACCACTGTGCTCGCCAAAAATCGGGATTGGAAAGCTCATCAGAGCCTAAGGAAAGCTCACCAAAGCCTAAGCTAAGCCCCAATCTTCCTTCTCCTCTCTCTTCCCCTTCTCCTCATAGCCTTAGATACCATCGCCGGTTGCTAGTATTCCTAGAAAATCAAGAAAAGAAAATAATATGTTTTTTGATCTCTCTCTCTCCCCCATTTTTCAGCCATGTCTGCCACCGATGCTCGTCACCAAAACCCTCAATTCCTTTCTGACTTTGTCCTTCAGCCTATGCTGAAACCCTAACCACTGTGAGCGAGCTGATACCTGAGAACAACCGAGAAAAGGGCCTCAGTTCGGCCTTGTTTTGGCTTGATTTTTGTCATTTTATTTATTTTACCAATGCCAATCATCGCCGCTGACTGCCAATCTGAGATCTACCAGCTACGTCATTGCAGCCCCAGCCACTGCCAACCAAGACCACACCGGCCAAGAGCCCTTCTTCCGGGAAGAAGGAGAAATATAGGTCGCCTATGTTGCTTAGGAAACAAGAAGGAAGAAGAAAGAAAAAGTAAAAAAAAAAAAAGAAAGAAAAAGAAAGAAAAGGAGAGAGAGTTTCTTCCTTTTCCCTCTTCCCCTCACTTTCCTCTCTCTTTCCACTTTCTTTCTCTAATTTTTCTCTCTATTTCTTTCTCTAGAAAATTTTACTTTCTCTCTCTATAAGATTCTTTCTCTAAAAGTATCTCTCTATAAATTATATCTTTTTTAGGATTTTTTAGATCTTAGAAAGATCTTTTAATAACCTTGGTAGACCTTGGTGAAGTAATCTTGATCAATGACTATTGGACAGCCAGTCGGCCCTTATCTTAATCGATCCGAGTATCATGAGATTTTATTATCAATTGCATCCTTGCATTCTAACATGATCTTTGATTTATAGTTGATCAATTAGATGCCCTACATTGAACTGACTGGGATGTTCGGAGCTACCGCATAGCTAGTCTCTTGATGATTTCGAAATTTAAGATTTTTATTCTTAAAAGAATCATGATTTAATTTTAATAAAAGTATGATTTTGAATATTAAATTTTGAAAGATAATTTTAAAAAGCTCATTGTTCATACAAGATTAAATAACTTCAGGATAAACATGACTGCTCGAGATGCTACTAAAGAGACATCAAACAAACTGGATGGTGGTGTCCCTCACTAGCAAGGAGTCATTAATCCTACTAGTATTGCCCACATGTAGCAATCAAGAGGGGGATGAATTAGATTTTTTAAAAATTTTTACAATCTTAAAATAAGTATGTGCTCAATTAAAGTAAGAAAAAATTATAGGAACATTCCTTCAACTTTAATCCAATTTTATTTACACCTCATCGACTTTAAAATATGTCAAATTAGTCCTCCAAATTTTTGAGATATTCTAATGTGGTTCTACCGTCTATCTTCGTTTATGGAATGATACCATTATTTTATCAAATAACAAAACTACCCTCATCCCCATCTTCTTCCTCCTTTCTCTCCGATTGCTCCTCTTCTTCATCTTCAGTGCCGACATCTCTCCTCCCTCCTTCCCATCCTTTCCATCCTTCTCTTCCTCCTCATCCCTTTCTTCTCCTCATTGTCCTCCTCCAAGCCCTTTACCACTCTTCTCCTTTCTTCTCTCCCTCTTCTTCTCCTCCTCCAAGCCTGCCCATATCCCTCTCCATGATGGCTAGCTCCTGCTACCTCCGTCCCTTCCTCAGTGATCTTTTCTTTCCTTCCTCTCCTTTCTCCTCATCTACTTTTTTTCTCATTCTTCTCCTCCAAGCTCACCCACGACCCCTCTTTCCCCCTTCTCTTTCTCTTCATCTACTTCTTCTCCACCTTCTTTTCCTCCTCCTCCAAGCCCACTTATGAACTGTCTCATCTATGGTGGCTCCCTTCACCTCCGCTCACCTCATCGATGAACCTCCTTCCTCCTCTTTCTCTCTTTTTTCCTCTCCACTTCTCCTCCTCCAAACCCGCCCATCTCTCCTTCCCATCTCCTCCTCCTCCACCTCCACCCTTCCTTGCCAACAACCTCTCTTTCTTCCTCTTCTTCTTTTTCCTTACCCACTTCTCCTCATCATCTTCCTCCTCCTCTAAGCCCATCCATGAGTGCTTTCCTTTCTTTCTCATCCTCTTCCTCCTAACCTTTTCTCCTCCTCTTCCTCCTCCTCCAATCCCACCTATAAGGTGTCTGACGCTGTCTTCTCCTTCCACATTGACCTCCGCGATCCCATCCTCCCCCTCCATGATAACTCTCTCCACCTCCATCTCTTCCTTTCCGGTGATCAATTCAATATGAGCAAAGGATATTTTTATTTATTAAAGTAAAATATTAATACGTTAGTTGGTAAATAAATAGTAGGATCATATTGAAATATTTCAAAAATTTGAAGAACTAGTTTGACACATTTTAAAATCGAAGGGATATAAATAAAATTGGACTAAAATTGAGGGGTTGTTCCTGTAATTTTTTCTTAAAGTAAACTAAGTGTATGGTGGAAGTAATAAATATGTATAGCAAAATAAATGATATATCAAGGCACAAGATAAGAACAAGTATAAGCAACACAAACATAATAATTTTAAATAGTTTAATACCATATCCAGCACTTATGTCTACTCTCCAAGCCTTCTTACTTAGAAACTTCACTATAATCCTTTTGATTACAATGTGATTGTTTTAATCGAGCTCATAATTCATTCAACTGATTATTTTAGTGGGTTCATAATCAATCCAGTTGATTTTACAAAAAAAATTATTCAAAATCTTTTTAACTAAGTTATCCCTGGACTTAGTTAATACAATATCTAATTATGAACTTGGGCAAGCCTATCTTATAAGTTTCTATCCCAAAAAATATGCAAAAAAAATAAGATGTATAATAAAAATTAGAAGGAATAAGTAAAATTATAAAAAGAATAAAATTTATTGAAGCTCAGTTGAAGTTGATGATGAATGCTTATTGAAGCTTGAATTTTTTTTTCCAATCAATGAGAGGCTTTTTAAAAGATTATTATAGATGTACTCAAGATAGCTCATTTAATGAATACTTTTGAATTCTCTTTTTTTTTTTTACTTGCTCAAGAATATTCAATGCCTTCATCAAGAACTTGAATTTTTCTCTTTTATTTCCTTTTGGATCCACTCTCTTGGCTCTTGGTTATGTTTGAAAGTCATTAAATCTTCTAAAAAAGTGAGACTAGCCATTTCTAGCCATTGAAGATCAAAAACTAGCTATTGAAAGCCATTTGAAAAAATTTAAAATTTCTGTAGAACTAGTTGTTACTGCTGTCAGCCACAATTGAATCAACTTAAGATCAAGTAGGGGTCGATTTGAGCAACTATGGGTCGACTCATAGTTAAATAGGAGCTAGCTCAAAGATTGGTATTAAAATTTCTACATTCTATCTTTTTTAAGGAAGTCGACTCGTACTTAAGTAGGGGTTGATTTCAAGTCTATACCACTTGAAAAAAGTATGATCTAGGGTTGACTCTAAGCCTTTTTATCTTGATTTTTCATGATGCATGCATCTTTATCCAATCATTCTCTTTTACTTTCAAAATACTTTAAATACTTCTCTAATTTTAGGATTTATTTTTTTAAGCTTCTCCACACTTCTTTAAATATTCAAGCTCATTATGCCCCCTATAAAATAAATTAACTTCTCTAAGAATATATAATCATTAGTATCATATTCAAATATTTTATACTTATCAAAATCAATACTTGGATCAACAATGTCCATCTTTTTGATGATGATAAAATTTTAAGTATATACAACATAAAATATAGTATGATTCTAAGATTTATGCTAATTTATGCATAATTAACATGAAGTAAACAAGTAAATGCATGAGAACATATTTTATAAATAAATCATAAAATATTCAATTTAGCTCAAGCATATACTCAATTTATCCTCTCACCCTTTTTGATAATATCAAAAAGCTTTATTTTTAAAATCATTAAAATCAAGATTGTATCAATCAAATTTTTTGATCAATTTTAGAATTAAGAAATTCAAGTAGGAAGAACCAAAATTAGAGTGCTAAATCATTTGAAAGTAAATGAATCATATCACTTTCAACTCAAAAGATAATTAAAAATTATTCAAAAGATAGTCTCTTCCCTTTCTTAAAAAATTTAGAAAAATTAATTTTATTCCACTCAAGATTTTATAAGATAAATAATCTCAAAGGCTAAAGGATATAAGTATGCAAGATTAGATTTAAAACTTATCCTTCCCCCTTTTTATAAAATATTAATACATAAGAGCACAAGGCATTAAATATCAAATTCAGAGTATTAAATGTAGCAAAATATTTTGACTTCAAATTCAAATTTTCTTCCAAAATTTTTCAAAATCAATCACATTAGTATTGAGAATAACAAGTATAAGATTTAAAATTTGATCAGATAAATATCATGAAAAGTAATGGCAAGTATTGAAGCACATGATATATCAAGAAAATAGCAAGCTTCAAGTTTTGTAAAGTATATCAAAGTAAATTTTAAATTTATTTTTTATTTTTTTATTCTGATACTCCACATCAATAAAATTTTCAATGCTCTCCCTTTATCTTTATAACAAATGCTCTCTCTTATATGTACCACTTATATATATTTTTCAATGCTCTCCTACAATTTATCTCATTCTTTATTGTATATTGAATCATGATATACCGAAGTAGCAAAATATAGAAATACATATTTCAAAGTATAAGAGCATATTTATTTCAAAAAATATCAAAAATTTATGAAAATAAAGTTGAAATCCGATTTAACGATAATACTGATAAGTTTTAGCAAGTATCACAACATTATAACATGTATCAAAATATTGAGTATAAAGAGCATATAAAGTATCACAGTGAGATTCACCAAAATCAATCTACTATAATATATAAAAGCATTAAATACTTTCATTTATAAATTCATTCATTTTTAAAAATCTATTTTGTTTTAATTTAGATTGAATTATATTCCAAACTATCCACAATCATAATATTTTCAACAAATATAGAAGAGATGATTCTAATATTATCAATGCTAATGATTTTTTCTTTATCATTGTCAACAAATATTACTATCATTCCATCTTTAGTTTCTAGGATGATGACTGATGAATTGAGATTTATGTTTTATTATATGCTTGAAGTATCTATTCTCTAAGTATCATCTCTACTTCAATGTGTGAGATGTTACATACACCTATAAAATAATTATTTTTTAAAATTTAGTACCCAAGCTTTTTTGGATCTTTTGGGGTTAATAGATATGATTTCTTTTGAAATCCAAATCTTTGTAGTTATGGTATGATATATTTTCTTGATATTACAGTTATAAGCTTTATGACCAGATCCATTACACTTGAAATAAGTGATTGAAGAATTTTCAGAAGAAGCTTTGACAAACATATTTTTCAAAAATTTTTATTTTCTTAAATGATTAAATCTAAGTCTGACTTTATTAAAAATAACTCTTCGATCATTCAAAATTATTTATAATTTTTAGAACTGAAAGTAAATTTATCAACTATAGATTTTAGTTTATTAACTTCCTTTTTTACCTCAATTTTGCTTTCTTTTATCAAATCATTCTTTTAATTTTGAAATCTTTTCTTTTCTTTAGCAAGAAACTAATTTTCTCTCTTAAGCTCTTTTTTTTTATATCCTAACTTTTCAAATCATTTATCAAAAATATATCTTGTAATTCTTCAGAAGTAAATTCAAATTAGTTTTTAAGACATACCTTATCTTCTTGTACTATAAAGAACAACTTATTTATCTTTTCTTTCTTGATGCTTAAATTTTCATGGTCGCCCAGGATTTATCACACCCCAAACCCCACACTTGGATTGGCCACGTGACATAGCCGCATATCCCTTAGAGTATAATTCTAGAGCATACACAAGGCCTAATAAACCTGAACCAAAAATACTTAACATCTAGAGGTAAATAATTAAGCAAATAATTCATTATAATTTTTTTTCTAAAAATTATTTTTTTCAAAATACACGATTCTAATATCCCCAGTATAAGATATAAAAACTTCACTATTATTACTTCTCATTAAAGTTCCAAAGTAACCCCATTTAGTTAGATGTTCTGCGGCTTTGCAAAAATAGAAATGATAACATGAACTAACAGCACAACAAGGATTTTCTAAACACACACACAAGTATGAAAAGATAGCCATTCTTTAATAAACATACTTCTTGAGAAAATAGTGGTTCAATAATTAACAATTGAATATTCATATGCTTAACTCAATAATAGTACCAAGAAATTCATCAAATTTTAATATATATATATATATATATATATATATATATATATATATAATTTAGATGTATGCAATACTCCATCAAAAGCAACTTTGATATGCTCATCATATATAACCAGATCAATAATTTCTCTTCAACTAGGATTTCACTTTAACTGCTATGATATCTGTCAACATCAATAGCAAGCTATTATTTTTATTTATTATCTTATTATAATATATGTAATATGGATCGAATATGAATTTTTGGTATTTGGACCATTTACGGTCATGCTCCTACCCATGACTAGCCATATTAAAATACCACATTTCTATCCATGGTGAGGTCATACTAATAAATGTATTATATTATTATCCCATCAAATTTATATGTAAAGATGAAATACCCATAATTCTCAAAATATAACACAAAATATTCAAGATTATGTAGGTTGTTGTGGTTAGAAATTCTTACCTTCTGCAGTAGCAAAATAAAACCTAGAATATTTGGATAATCTCAAATCAACATTCGATATTTATGAAATTTAAAAATCATTATTTTTTTCAGTTTATATAACTGACTTACTTTCATTAATTCTTAATAAATTTTTCAACCTTTCTAAGTCTCCTACTTCTTAGAATTTCACTATCTTGGAAAGAATAAAGAAAGAGAAAAGAAGATACAACATCCTCTCCTTCATCTTTTCTCCCAGCAATAGGCCCCTTCCACTAATTATTTACTCTAGTTAAACTTATCCAAAAATTCTCAAATTTGATCTTCAAGTTGAGTCATGAGTTAGCAATCTTCGAATAAAATTTTAGCCTAAATCACTAGCCATTAGAGAAATAAAATTTTTAGATTAAAATAGGATAGAACCAATCCACCCTCTAAACTTAACCTCTAATCTCCCAATGTATTTATATTCTCTTGAGGTTCTACTATTATTAACATCCCCACCTCTCCTAATACTCACTCTTCTCCTAACAGTCCCATTCCTTTTTAAATCATTCCTCTTCCCAATATTTTCAACTTACTATCTTCACCTCTCTCACCATCCTATCATACAATAGTTAGCTTCTAATTGAAATTGGTTAAATACAAGAGGGTTAAGAGTTACTTGCTTTGTTGGAGAACTCCCCATGACTGCAGCCACAACCACTATCATGGTTCGAACCTAGCATTCGGGTCAGATATGTGATGGCCACACATTCCTTTGGGTAAGCCCTAAAGAACATGCAAGGCCTATAAAATTTCTTATAATCTCAAAATCTCATAAATACTATCAATCTTAATTCATAACAAATAATTTCACACTAACAAATATCAACTTTGTATGATTTACAAAACTTGATTATCCGAGTATCACTAATGGTGCTCCATCTAATTAAATCTTTTCAATCATGATTTCAACCATAGCCAAATGCATGTATCCTGTAACGTTGAAAAAGAATAGAAAATTAAGGAAGAGGGATGGTGAGCTTTACAGCCCAGTAAAAATTCCCACACACTTACACGCATATAATAATATAATTTAAAAATAATATATGAATAAAATCAAAGAAATATAAGTCATAAAATCTCATATCAAGTGTCCAGAATAACTCAATATAAAAATATGCATCATATACTATCGAATATCGAATATCCATCTTTTTCAAAAATCATATACCGTATATATGTACTCAAGTAAAACTATCTTTTTTTACTTAATCTTGATTTTTTGTCTTATCATCCATATCTCATTAACTTAATTCGGATCAATCAATCATTGTCTTTAGGATTTCAAACTAATCACAATCACATTCCAGCCCATGACTGGCAAATCATACGAGCCGCGATCCAACCTGCAGTGACAAACTATACTAGCCACGATCCAGTCCACGGTGGCAAACCATACTAGCCGCGCTCCAGTCCGTGGTGGCAAACCATACTAGCTGCGCTCCAGTCCGTGGTGGTAATCTTAGAATATCGACGATCTAGCCTGCGATGGCAAACTCAAGTACTAACCGCGATCCAGCCTGGGGTGGCAAATCATACTAGTTGTGTTCTAGTCCGTAATGAAAAACTCAAGTACCACGTTCCTATCTGTGACGGTCTATTCTTAGTTTAATGTGGCTAGTTTAAACTATCCCTTTCTTGATTATCAATTTGTTAAATCTCAATTATGCAAAAAAATATTATATTATATTATGTTCTTTTCAAAAATCTCAATAGCCAATATCATAACTCAAAACCATCCGAAAACCATCACTATTTAATACAAAACATATGATATAGAATATACAGATAATCACATCGATAAACATAAAATAAATATCAACTACGATAAACCAAATTATGCCGTACAAATATATATATACTGATGTTTGTGTTTAAGAATTCTTACCTCTATTAATGATTAATCCAAATACAAATCGATGAACTCTTTGATCTACGAACCCAAAATCAAGATGTTCCGCTCGATACTTTATATGTCGGTCGCACCTCTATATGATTAGGGTCAAATATAAAAATCATTGATAATTTGAAATTATGAAAAAATTTATGATAAACGATCCTAATAATAGAAATCTAAGATCTCTCTTAGGGTCAATTAAGATCTAGATTTGTCTAAGTATCTGAACTTTTTACTAGTTCATAAGATTCCTAAAGAGAAAAAATCATAAAGAGAGAGAAAAAATCTAGAAAGAGAAAATTCCTATAGAGAAATAGAGAGAAAAAGTAGAGAGAGAAATTTATGGTGAGAGAAAGTGGAGAGAGAAAAAGAAAAAAAAATCTTTTTTTCCTTTTCTTTTCTTTTTCCTTTTTCCCTTTTTTTTTCTTTTCTTTTCTTTTCCTTTTCCTTTTTTGTTTTCTTTTTCTTTCTCTGATTTTTTTCTCTTCTCTTTGTTGAAACAGGGGAAGGGAAACTTTGAGGCCGACCCAACCCCCATGGCTGTGGCCTTCTCCGACGACGCCTCGGCGGCTCTAACAAGGGGTCACTCCGGCCCTCGATGACCAAGGCAAGGCCGCAATCGACGACGATAGGGGGTCCAACAGAGGAAAAAAAATAGAAAAATAGGGATCTTGATTAAAATGAAATCTGGCAACCTGTCGATGGGAATCTGGTCGATAATAGTGGCAAAAGGAATCCGAAGAAGATGGAAGTGAGGATGAAGACCTCTTACTTTGACTCCGACGATGAATCGATGGTAGTTTGCCAAGGAACGGTCGACGGATACCAAGGAGAATTTCATACATTTTGCCAGAGTTTAATCGCAATGAAGAACGGCTCTTGAGGGGAAGAAAGGAGAAAATTTATAGATGGAGTTTCAGATCTTATCAGAGTTTGATTTTGCCCCAAACTCCCTCCTATCGGATACGGAGAGGAGAAGATGGACTCCTTCGAGAGTCCTCTTCGGATTTTTTTTTCTCATTTTTTTGTCCTAATTTCAGATTGATGGTAAAATAAAATCTAGATTATTATATTTTCTATCTCTTAAAATAATTTCATCCACAAAATTAGCACGTTATAAAGTTGAAACTTCAAAGATATAAAATTCTTATCTTATCCTCGAGCTCCTAAATAGCCTTTTCACTTGAAAAGAAATTTCAATCTACCAATATAACATCCTTCAAAATTAAAACTAATCTTTTTGATCAAAATTAAATGATTTAAACCATCATACTTTTGCTGTGCACTCTGATTTAATCCACTAAATATCTAGGGTTTGCTATATAACTTCCAAATCAATAAAATAGTAGATTATTAATTCCTCAAAGTATAATCTGAAATATAAATTATTTATCAATACCCTATGAATCATCTCTGTCACAATCCCTAATAATTATAACCCAAAGTTTCAATATTCTTTATGTTATTCTCTCACAATAAAATCAAATCCACCAATAGAACCAAATATATTTTTTTATTTACATACGAGTTTCATATATAATCTTCTAATAGGTTTAATGCTCGAAAAGTATTTCTCTCTCATACGATACAATTCCTTCTTAAGCTACATCCTAAACAAACTTTCCATCGATAAGTCTAAAATTGTAATAATCAAATGATTGAGATCAATTAGAAAAGTCATCATAATCTTCATTTATATCAAATTTAAAATTTCAAAATCATCTAAATAGTAATTGAATAAGTATATCCAGCACAATATAGCATATCAATATATATCTCACTTTATTCCAGCATCAACACATCACTTATATAGGTCAAATCCTACTTATTGAATTCAAGATATAATCCATCAGTTCTGTTATACATATCATATGCCACTTATGCATAAATTTCATTATAATTCCTAATGATCCAAAATCTAAACTTTGAATCTTTTATGCTACATATATCATATACCTAGCGATCATAACCTTATACCAAATACCATTTAAGTCACAGTCCTGCATGACCATAACCTAAGCTCAGATATTATTTTATCATATCCTTAGTAATCATAACATTATACTCAAATATCCTGAAATCACAGTCCCTAGAGATCATGCTCTAATATCATTTTCTCACTCTCTATTGATCATAACCCAAAGTATTTGATATCACTTATATCACAATCCCTAGCAATCTTAAACATAAGCTCTGATATCACTCTATCATATCCCGAACTCAGCATTCAGGTCGGATATATGATGGCCGTACACTCCTTAGGGCAAGCCCTAAAGAATATGTAAGGCTTATAAAATTTCTTACAATCTCAATATCCCATGAATATTATCAACCACAATTGATAACAAATAACTCCACGTTAACAAATATCAACTTTGTATAATTTACAAAATTTGATCATCCGACTGTCACTAATGGTGCTCTATCTAATTGATCTTTTCAATTCATGATTTCAACCATAGCCAAGTACATGTATCCTGTAACTCTGAAAAAGAATAGAAAAAAAAGGAGATAGTGAGCTTTATAGCCCAGTAAAAATTTCTACACATTCATATCAATATAATAATATAATTTAAAAATAATATATAAACAGTATCAAAGAAATATAAGTCATAAAATATCATATCAAGTATCCATAATAACTCAATACAAAAATATGCATCATATACTATCGAATATCCATCTTTTCTAAAAGTCATATACCGTATATATGTATTCAAGTAAAATTATCTTTTTTACTTAATTTTGGTTTCATGCCTTATCATCCATATCTCATTAACTTGATTCAGATCAATCAATCATTGTCTTTAAGGTTTCAGACTAACCATGATCATGTTCCAGCCCGTGACTAGCAAATCATACTAACCACGATCTGGCCCACGGTGGGAAACCATACTAGTCACAATCCAGCCTGCGATGGCAAACCATACTAGCCATACTCTAGCCCACGGTGGCAATCTCAGAATATTCGTGATCCAGTCCATGGTAGTAAACTCAAGTATTAGCCACAATACAACCCACGGTGGCAAACCATACTAACCGTGATCTAGTCCATGGTGGCAAACTCGAGTACTACATTCCTGTCCATGACGGGCTATTCTCAGTTTAACTTGGCTAGTCCAAACCATCCCTTTCTTGATCATCAATTTGTTAAATCTCAATTATACCAAAAAAATATTATATTATATTATATTCTTTTCAAAACTCTCAATAGCCAGTATCACAACTCAAAACCATCCAAAAACCATCGTTATTTGATACAAAACATATGATACAGAATATACAGATAATCACACCAGCCAGCAAATATAAAATAAATATCAATCATGAAAAATCAAATTATGCGATGAATATATATATATATATATATATATATATATATATATATATATATATATATATATATATATATGCATATGGGTGTTTGTGTCCAAGAATCTTTATCTTCATCGGTGATGGATCCAAATACAAAAATTGATGAACTCTTCGATCTACAAACTCGAGATCAAGATGTTCCACTTAATACCTTATCTGGACGGTCGCATCTCTACATGATTAGGGTCAAATATAAAAATCATTGATGATTTGGAATAGTAGAAAAATTTATGATAAACAATCCTAATAATAGAAATCTAGGACCCCTCCTTACTAAGATCTAGATTTGTCTAAGTATTTGGATCCTCTACTGATCCATAAGATCCATAAAGAGAGAAAATCATGAAGAGAGAGAAAAAATCTAGAGAGAAAAAATTTTTAGAGAGAAAGATTAGAGAAAAAAATTTATAGAGAGAGAAAGTAGAGATAGAAGAGAAAAAAAAAATTTTCTCTTTTTTTTGGATTTTTTGTGTGTATACCCTCCTAAACATTCAAATTTGCGTGAATTTTTTTTCAAATTGATATTTGTATGTATATCCTCATAAAATATTTATTTTATATAAATATTTTTTTATTTTTTTGCATATGTACCTACATCATTTAACATCATTAAATTTTTTTTTTTGCATGTATAACCTCCTAATCATTCAAATTTGTATGAATATTCTTTCAAAATTGATATTTGTATGTATACCCTAATAAAATATTTATTTTTCATGTATATCCTTTTTTTTTATTTTTTTACATGTATACCCACATTATTTAACATCATTAAAAAATTAATGATTTAAAATTTAAATGACTAAAATATCTTATGGGTAAATATATAAAAAAAAATTATAAGAATATATATATAAATAGTAATTTCATGAGAGTATTCATGTAAATTTGAATATTTAGAAGGATATACATGTAAAAAAAATTAATTTAATTTTTATCTATTTTATCTAGATGGATTCAGATCCTTTTACTTTACAATATAGTAACATATTACATAATATAACAATACGATAATGATATTATATAATATTTTATATATTAGAATATTATATTATATTTTATTTTTATGTAAGATGGGATGATTATGTCCATCTTATAACAACATAATATACCTTATATACTTCATAAAAATATTTTTAATAAAAATTTTTAAAATAAAATATAATAAGATTATAAATTTTTTTATATCCAAATCTACAACTATGTCTATTCGATGCAAATGTACAAACTATTTATCTAATATCAGGTTTAGATACTTTTCTTAGAAGTATATTGTTATATGTTAGAAAAAATATGGATGGTTACGATTTTTTTATTTTCTAGATAAAATAATTTTGATCTATCATTTGATAAAATGATTATTTTATCTATGTAAATTAATAAATTAAATAAATTTATTATTTTAATTATATATATTAATTTTTCTCTATTAGAGTAAGAAAAGAATTAACAAATCAAAAGAGGTGTATTTATGTTAAGAATTTTTTGCATGTATATCCTTTTAAATATTCAAATTTGCGTGAATACCCTCATAAAATTACTATTTGGATATATATATCCTTATAAATTTTTTTTTACACATCTATCCATAAGGATATTTTAATCATTTTAATTTTAAATCATTAATTTTTAACGGTATTAGATGATATGAGTACATATGCAAAAAAAGATATTTTATAAGGATATACATGTAAATATCAATTTTAAAAAGATATTTATGTAAATTTGAATATTTGAAAAGATATACACATAAAAAATTTTTAAAAAATTAATGGTTTAAAATTTAAATGACTAAAATATCCTTATGGATAGATGTACAAAAAGAAGATTTATAAGGATATATATACAAATAGTAATTTCATAAGAATATTCATACAAATTTGAATATTTAGAAAGATATATGCGTAAAAAATTTTAATTTAATTTTTATCTATTTCATCTAAATGGATTCAAACCTTCTTACTCTATAATGTAGTAACATATTACATAATATAACAAATAATGACGATATTATATAATCTTTTATATATTAAAATATTATATTTTATTTTATTTTATGCAAGATGGGATGATTATGTCTATCTTATAACAACATGATATACTTTATATACTTCATAAAGATATTTTTGATAAATTTTTTTAAAATAAAATATAATAAGATTATAAATTTTTATTATTATATAATTTTAAATCCATAACTATATCCATTCTATGTAAATATACAAGCTATTTATCTAATATCAGGTTTAGATACTTTTCTTAAAAGCATATTATTATACATTAGAGAAAATATGAATGGTTACGATTTGTTTATTTTTTAGATAAAATAATTTTGATCTATCATTTGATAAAAAGATCATTTTATCTATATAAATTAATAAATTTATTATTTTAGTTGTATATGTTAATTTTTTTCTATTAGAATAAGGAAAGAATTAACAAACCAAGAAAAATATATTTATGTTAAGATTTTTTTATGTGTATAACTTCTAAATATTTAAATTTATGTGAATACCATCATAAAATTATTATTTACTTATATATCTTTATTTTTTTTTGCACATCTATTCATAAGAATATTTTAGTCATTTTAATTTTAAACCATTAATTTTTAACGATGTTAGATGATATGAGTACATATAGAAAAGAAAGATATTTTATGAGGTATATATATTGATATCATTTTTGAAAAAATATTTATATAAATTTGAATGTTTGGGAGGGTATATATATGTAATTTTATTTTTCTTTACCTTTCTCTGGTTTTCTTCTCTACTTCTTCGTTGAAACAGGGGAAGAGAAACTTTGAGGCCGACCCAATGCCCATGGCCACGGCCTTCAATTCCTCAGCGGCTCCGGTAGGGGGTGGCTCTGGCCATCGATGACCAAGGCAAGGCCGCAACCGGCAAGGGCAGGCGGTCCAACGGAGGGAAAAAAAGTAGAAAAATAGGGATCTCGATTAAAATGCAATCCGGCAACTTGTCGGTGGGAATCCGATCGATAACAGTGGCAAAAGGAATTCGAAGAAGATGGAAAGAAGGATGAAGATCTCTTACCTTGACTCCGGCGATGCATCGATGGTAGTTTGCCAAGGAACGATCGACAGATACCAAAGGAATTTAATAGGTTTTGTCAGAGTTTAATCATGATGAAGAACAGCTCTTGAGAGGAAGAAAGGAGGGAATTTATAGATGGGAGTTTCAGATCTCGCCGGAGTTTGATTTTGCCCCAAACTCCTTCCTAACGATGCAGAAAAAAGGAGATGACTCCTTCGGGAGTCCTCTTCTAATCATTTTTTTTTCATTTTTTTTGTCCTGCTTTAAGATTGATGGTAAAAAAAAATTCGGGTTATACAACCACCACAGCAACAACAGGAAAAAGAAGAGAGGGAAGGGAGAAAAAGAAGAGGGAAGGAGACAGAAAGAAAGGAGAAAAGAGTTCTCATATTTTTTTATTTTTCTTTCTTTCTTTCTCTCTTTCTTCTTGTTTTTTTTTTTCTCTCTGTTTTCTCGCTCACTCACCCACACAACACTTACACACACAAAAACGGAAAGAGGGGGGTGAGAGGTAGAGGCCTCACCTCTTTTCCCCTTTTTTTTTTTTCTTTTCTTCATCTTCTTCTCCTTTTTCTCTGTTTTTCTTCTTTTCAACCCACTCACACTAGCACACACACACGGAGAGGGGAGAGCTCGGGAGATAGAGAGAGAGGCTTGGGGAGGGAGCATGCGAGATAGAGAGAGAGGATGCTGAGGAGGGAGGAGAGCACGAGTGCGAGAGAGAGAGAGAGAGCGCACGCGGAAGAGGGGGAGGGGGCTTCTATTCCACCGAAATAGGGGAGAGAGAGGGCTTCGGTTTCCCTTTTTTTTTTCTCGGTGGGGAGCATGTGGCTACCCCTGCGAGAAGCCATGGGTCTGCGACCCCCTTCGCATCTTACATGGCGCAGAAAAAAAGCCTTGCTGCTGCTCACATTCCTCCCTAATTTATCACCGCTAAATTCATACTACTTATCACAAGCTTTACAGACAAATTTCATCATCATTGCTCGCATACTAGTCTATGATTAAAATTTTAACAATAATAAAATTTTTAAGATCTCTAGTCTTCAAGTTTATTACAATCTTTATAATTTTCAAATATACTTATAGATAATTAGTATTACCAATCTCCCACAGCAACTCTCAAAGAATACAGATCTTTACCCACTCTCTTGTAACCTAGTTTTGGATATCCATCATACTTCTTATAATTTGGATGTCGACAACAATCAATTCAATGTATTAACATAGATCAATTTGATCATACTAGCAACTATTTTAATATGATCTCCCTCTTTTAACATTTATAATCCCAATTCTAATATTTTTTTTAATATCAGATTGTCTAGAATTTACTGATCCTTTTCTTCTACTTCTTCCTTTTGCTTTTCTCTTCTTTTTTTTTTCCACCCAATATACTCATATGTAAAGGTACCTATAATTTAATTACTCGCACTTACAATTATTCTATTGCACACCCGCACTCACTACTTTATTATTATCAAAATCTAATTAATTGGATACCATCTGAGAATTCATCGAAGAAGGTATCTCTATCATTGTAACCCTATGCATAATGAAGATACAAGTATCAAGCCTCCAAATTCATGGATAGCACCATTTGTAATCACTTTACTCCTTTCATAGATATGACTTTGTAATAATCTCATTATATAAGAAATCCTTAGTAGATCTGGATCATAATATTTTTCTTTTCTTTATCCTCTGCATTTGCTTTAACTATCAAAATTAAACTTCAAATTCAAATTCAAAATATAGTATTATAAATCTTAAATTCAATTTTGATGATTTCCTTTCAAAAGTTATACTTCTGAACTCTAGCACCATCCTCTACTTGATATGCTTGCAATATTAACATTACTTTAGTCAATACACGATCATCTCTTTCTAAAAAATGGTAACTTAATTATTCCTAATCCACACATACCCTCAATCATGACTTAATGATTAATAATTTTTAAATTTCTAAATCCATAATAAAATTAGACCTAATCGACTTTTAAATTTCATCACCAAATATGCTAATATTCAGAAGACCCCCAATTCTATGACTTGTATCAATAGCTATCAATCAAAATATTAGGCACTTATTATTCAATCTACATGCTCTTGAAAAAATTCTTATCAAAAATGATTTTAATCTTTTATAACTACTTACATCTTTATATTATTTCTTATGCAAAATATTATATAAGACAGTAAAATTTAATTAAATCTTAGTATGTCTATTTCTAATTCGGATCTATTTATGAAAACAACTCTCCATAAATCTTAAATTTCTTTCCGAGTTCCTTAAAAATATTTGATCAACTATCAATTTCTTAAATTCTTAAATATTACCTTAAATCTTTTTCCAAAACATATCAAGATATCCAACTAATTATGAAAATTTTAATAATATAATTCAAAATTAATCATTACTGAGTCCTCTAACATCAGATAATTCAATAAATTATATCAATTATTTAAATATCAAGTATGGCATAAACTTATTCTATGCAATAATAAATCATTTTTTTCTTTGCTTTATCCTCTTTCTCCCACATCAATTTTCTCCTGATAAAGATTCAACATCTGGAGAAAGCGTCTGCCTCCATCTCCTGACTTTTTAACACAATTCAGCACATTTACTTTTTTGCTTTTGGTATCTTTTCACTAATAAATCATTTTCTTGTCTCAACTATTGTTGTTTTACTTGTAAATCCTCATACTAGCATCTGCCCTTTAATATATATACTTGTATTCTTTTTCATATCTCAAAACTAATAGTCATCTTGATACTTGGGAATAGAGATGGTCGCTTTTGATGCTAAATACATCATATGGTGGCAGCTATCCATCTTTGAGATGGATGACATTGAAGCTATTCATCATTGTACAGCTCTCTGTGATGCAAAACACACATGTAAAGGATCACAAATCTCCCCCTCCCTCCATCCTCTTACTCCATCGCTCCCTCCCTCCTCTCTCATCCAATGACCATCTCTAGCCGGTAGACCTTCCTCTCTTTTCTCCCTTGGCACTTGCTCTCTGTGCGTGTGTGTGTTCTCCAGGGCAGATTGAACCAGGCTAGGTTAGATATGGCCAAGGTCAACCAGCTTGATTTGTCCGGGCTGGTCAAGTTGGGCCCAACCTTCTATTTTACACCTGGCCAAGCGGTTCTCAAGCTGAACACCAAGCTGGGTAGATCAGGCTTCTAGCTCGGGCTTCATAATATACCTTGATACTAGGCCTAGGCCGGACCTGAACCTAGTGCAGCTATGCGCACATTTTGACCTAAGTTTCTCGTCAGATTTGCATGTATGCATGTGTTCAGCCTAGGATGGCATACAATATCTCCATTTCTTGACATAATAGAGTATGTCTATCTCCTTGATGAACTTTCTTGAGATACAAATTTTGGCACACATTTTACCTCATAGTAGACTAGATTATATCTTAGAAACTAAGCCAAAGTGTGTTAATGTAAAACCCATAAGGTCATTGATGGATCATGCAGGAAAGCTCTTTCTAACAAGCTCTCAGAGTGATACATGATGCGCAAGTGCAAGTCATTGGCTAGGATAACAAAGGCAACTTTACATTTTGAATCCAATCGGTGCTACCTATAATTGTACACATTTAATTAGTCTATTCTTTTTTAGTAAACCTCCCATCAATAAAACACAAGTAAATTACAAAAATCACTCTGAGATTAGAGGTCAATTATAGTAATGCTTAATAATTTGAAAAATCAATGCTTATCTCTCTGAGATTTATTTTTATCTAATACTTTAATGTTAACCTTTAAGTAAGGCCAAAATATCATGTGAGAAAAAATCGTAAAAATAACCAAAATAACCTTAAGTGACATAATATCTATCTAAAATTATAAGAAAGTATATGCATCCTCTTCTCTATCCAAGAGCAATTTTGACTTCTCACATGACATAAACGATTTCACTAATGACTAAACCTTTTTCAAATGGTCGTGATGAGAGAACGATTATGGAGGAAGACATCTAGATTCATTAAACTGCAAGCACTTGGCTAGATAAAGCTTAGTCATGATCTCTCTTATGCCAATTATACTCCAAAGCTTGTATATGCATGATCTATTCATGCAGTAGATTACTACAACTTCATAGATAGTACCTGCATGACAGGATAATAGGTCAAGAGACTTAGAAAACGATTTGATAAATCTACCTCAGGTACCGAGAACTTATTTGGTTCGTGAAAAGAATTTCTCCTAGAAATATTATTCTTGAAAAGTTTCTTCTACGGAATGTGATGTCTAAGAATATGATTTTGGTATGTTTAATGTATCATTAAAAAATGACTTATTAAAGAGTGGCTTATATTTGGTTGAACATCAAATTTTTTAAGAAAACTATGTAAAATACATATTATATCCTTAATAGATATAAAACTATATATTTTTGCTCTCAAAATTTATATAAATATTGATATTATATTTATATAAATATTAATATAATATTAATATAATATCATATAACATTAGATCATAATAATTTAATATAATATTAATATATATTAATATAAAGATTATATTAGTATAAATATTAATATAATATTAATATTTTAATATAATAAATTTTATTAATATAGATGTTAATATAATATTATATTAATTTTTATAAGGATAATATTAAAAAGATATTTTTGAAAAAAAAGATCATCAATTTTCATCTTATGGGAAGTCCAAAACCTACCTTCCTCATAGATTTTTTAATTCTTATGAAATATGAAAAATATATTTTTATAGAGAGAGCTTTTTTTTATTTTTTCTCTATTTAAAACTCTAACCCAATAAAGAAACTCTCCTTCATTTTTTAGGATTTTTTTTTTTTTTGAAACAAATGAAGGGAGTAAGCTACTCCCCACATAAGATTAATTAGAAAATATGTAAAAGTACAAGGCTGGTTGTTTGGTGGATGGATAAATGACAGATAAGATGGGAAAGGATTAGGGGTGTAAGTCATTGTATGCCAGTCCAAACGTACATTAAGGTTAGTTTCAGAGGCACTGGTCACGGAGGAGTTTCAGAAGGGTGGTTCTTAGTAAGTGATCCTTTGAAAGGCGAGTTGCATGGCATGGGGTAGCAAGGCTGCGTCCATGATTGCATATGGGATGGGAGAGTTGAGCTTCATTTTGCCACCGACTTGCAACTTTCTTGTTGGGAATTTTAGGTTGGCAGGGTGGTTGTGGATGGGGTAGTTTAGCTGTGATTGTATCCAGGCTTCTTTATTTTGTTTGGATGTCTAGTCAGAGAAAGAGAGCGATCATCTCAGCGGTCTTTGTTGCTACCTTAGCCATGAAGTTAAAGAGTCTATTGTTGCATTCTTTCCACAGGCACCAGCAGACCACAGATGCAAGGCTCAAGAGAGATTCTTTGGATGGTTGGTTGATAGCCCAACTACTCCAGATTTGTGGGTAAGATGGCGGTGGTTGGGAGAAAGGAAGATTTTGTAGGATGAGATTCCAGACTATTTTAGAGTAGATGCAGCTTGGCATCAAGTGGTCCCTTGTTTCAGCTTTCCGGTAGCACAGGGGACAAAAGTTAGGGCCTTTAATACCTTTCTTTTTTAGGAATTCTACAGTTAGAATTTTGTGATAAAAACATAACCAGTTAAAAAATTTGACTTTCTCAAGTATGGGAAGCTTCCATACCAAGAGACCAATGACAGATAGCACTCCACCTTGAGCAAGAAAAGCATAGCAGTGTTTGACAAAGAAGAGACCAGATGCATTCCATTTCCACATTCGCACATCATCATCTGGGGAGAGCTCCACTCGAGATAGCACTGTGAGCAGCCGAGGGAACTCGTTTCTTGCTGCACTGGTTAATGGGAACCTAAAGTTATCTTGGCAAGTCTAACTCTGCATGAAGTCAACAATACTTATAGAAGAGAGATTGGTTAGGAGGAAAAGGTTTGGGAATTGAATGTTGAGAGGCTTATCCCTGAGCCTGGTTTCATTCCAGAATAAGGTGGAATGACCATTGCCTATGCGCACAGTGGTGCATTGCTTGAAGAATTCACTTGTGCCCAAAACACCTTTCTAGAATGGGGAAGCAACTCTTTTGATGTTGAGAGTAATTGAAAAGGGTGGCCGATGATGATAATAGATTCTTCTGATCAACTTGCACCAAGGTTTGGCGGTGTCCCTGAAGAGTTTCCACAACCACTTGATCAGCAGGGATTGGTTCATAAGAGATAAGTTGATGATGCCCAGGCCGCCAAGTTTCTTAGGCCGGCAAACTGAGGACCAGCTAGTAAGTATCTTTACATACCTCCTGATTGATTACCCTTCCAAAGAAAATCTCTACAAGTTTTGTTAATTTTATGAATAATGGTTGCTGCTAGCTTCAGGACAGACATCCAGTAAAGGAGAATAGCTCGAAGAACAGATTGATAAGTGTTAGTCTACCAGCCGTTGTGAAGATATTTTTCTTCCATCCTGATAGTTTCCTCTCCATCTTTTCAGTAAGAAGTTTTAGTTGCTGGTGTTTAGGGAGGAATGATGAAGTGGGGTACCAAGATACTGAATGGGTAGGCTACCTATCTGGCTGCCCAGAATCTATGCAAAATTCGAAGTTTCTCCCATTGAAGTATTGAGACCTATAATTTGGGACTTGTGGAAGTTGATTTTTAGGCCAGATAAAAGCTCGAAGGAATAGAGGATAAGCTTCAAGATGTTAAGGTGGTTTCAGGAGGGATGACCAAAAAATTAAGGTGTCATCAGTGAATTGGAGGCATTGAAGATGTCCGATGATAGCATACTATCCAATCCCGATGAGAAGTCCCTCTGTGGCGGCTAACTTCAGCATTTGAGTGAGGAGGTCTGTGACTAGGATGAAGAGCATTGGCGAGAGAGGGTTGCCTTATTTTAACCCACATCTATTTTGAAACCACTTGCCTATATTTTCATTTATACTTAGAGCTGAGCTCACCGTTTGGAGAATAGTCATGATCCATGTGATCCACTGCCGCCCAAATCCTCTTTTAACAAGGAGTGCACTCAAGAAATCTCAAGAAATACTGTTAAATGCCTTGGAAAAGTTTATCTTGAACAACACACCCCTGGTCCTTGTTCTATTGCAGTATGATAGAATTTTCGATGCAAAAATGAAGCTTTCGAAGATTAACCTATTTCTGATGAAGGTTGATTGTGAAGAATCAATCAGTCTATCTAGCACCTTGCCCAATCTCAGAGATAGTGTTTTGGAGAGGATTTTAATGAAACCATACTCTACGCTAATCGGACGGTGGTCATTAACGATCGTGGCTGCTGTTTTCTTTGGTATGAGAGTGATTGTTGTGTAGTTGAGCCGTGAGATATCTGGGGATAAATTTTGGAAGCCCTGGAATGTGAGGAGTATATCCTTTTTGATGACAGAACAGTATTTTTGGTAGAAGGAAATGGGGAAGCCTTTAGGCCCAGGGGCTTTGTCCTTGGGTAGGCTGAATAAGGCACTGTGTATTTCGTCGTCAGTGAATGGACAATGAAGATTATCTAGCGATATTGTTTGAGTGGGGTAAAGTTTATCCTGCAGAGCTTTGGCTTGACTGATTATGGGTGTGCCAAGAAGTGAGGAGTAGTGAGCGTGGAAGACTTGTTCGATGTCATTTTGAGAGTTCAGCTGGTGACTATTATGCTCAACTTCTGAAATCATATTTCACCTGCTCCTGTTGCTTGCAAGGATATGAAAAAATTTCGTATTTCGATCCCTCTCCTCAATCCATTGGTGGCATGAGCACTGTCTCCAGTAGGATTCTTCCGGTTTAGAATGGTTTCCAGCTGTGTTTTTAAGTTACACTATTCTAATCTTTGTTCGTTTGCAAGGTCGCATGTTTCCTCTACCAGATCAAGGCCTTTAATTCTGTGGCAGATATCCCTCTTCTTTTAGTGAATGTTGCCAAAGGTGTTCGTGCGCCAAGATCGGAGTTTAGAGCGAAGAAAACGAAATTTCGCAACTAGGTTGGAGGATGCATCTTCTTTGATTGGAGCCACTGCCCACCACTCTGAAATCAATGTGTCAAAGCCTGGATGAGAGTACCACATGTTTTCATATTTAAAGGCCTTCCTTTGAAGTGAGGACGATGGTTGCAGGTGTTTAAAAGAGAGGATGAGTAGAACATGATCCGAAGTTATATGAATTTGTGGTAGAAGAGAAGACAGAGAGAAGTTATTGTGCCAGTCGATTGAAACAAGGCACCTATCCAGCCTTCCTAAGCTTGGCCGCTCCCTGAGATTGGACCAGGTAAAATTTTCTAGGGAGTTAATGAACGCATTGAACTCTCTGAAATCTTTCAGACAACTCGTGGCCCCATGCCTTTCAATGGGCGACCTTGTGACATTAAAATCGCCTATGAGTGTCCAGGGTCCCTGTGTTAGCGCTCTAAGACACTTGAGTTCTTCAAAGAAGCAATTTCGACTCTTTCTATTGCGAAGGCTGTAAACATTGGTTACAGTGAACAAGAAACCAATAGGATGAAGAAAAAATTGTGTGGAAATTGAGAAGTCCTATAATTTCAGAGTTAGACCAACAAGTAAGAAGTCCTCCAGAGGAGCCATCAGCCTCTAAGGTTTGCTAATCATTGAAGTCACGGCCGTAAATGGATCTGAGAATTGAGGCGTTGAAGTTGAGCTTGGTTCCTGTAAGCAGAGGATAGTGCCTTTGAGTTTTTGATTGCTCCTGACTAAGCACTTTGGTGAGGAGACCTAGTCCTCTGACATTCTAGAAGAGCAAACCCATGGAGCCATCAGTGACATGGCAGGCTTGAAGGTGAGAGGAGGAAAATAAATTGAGTTGTAGTAGAAAGCAGATTGCATTAACCATTTCATGGGTGCAGTACAAAAACACCAGCAGCAGGTGTGATATACTGGTGGGATCAAAATCATCCATGACATCCAAGAGAGATAAGCCATAAAGAAGAAGAAAGCCACACAAAAGAACGCAGCATACAACTGTCAAAATACTGTCACACAACACTCGGGATCAACAGGGGATTGTCATGGTCCAGTTTGCAGTGGAGCTGTTCCAGCTTCTTAAGTTGAAGTGGAGTATCGCATTGATCATCACTAGCAAGAAGAATTCCACATCTTTTGCCCAGAGCGATTAAGTCACCATTGGTCAATGAGTTGATGAAAAGGATGTCTTCATCTTTGAGAATTTCTTCATACAGACCTAGTACTTTCAATTTTTTTTGCCGAAGACGGGTGCTTCTTTTGCTATTAGAGGTGCATTTAGGAGGATGTGAGAGTTGGACAGAAGGTTGTAGGGATTCCTTTAGAGTTTTGAAGACATCTTTTGTAGAGATGAGGGTAGCACATTTCAAAGGATGGTGTGCTTTAGGAGGTGGTGGGGTAGGGATAGTAGACCCCAGAGCGGGGAGGCTAGCGATATTAGTAGTTTGAGAAAAAGAAGAATGAGACTGGTCCCAGGGTAACAAGGGAACTAGGGTTTGGTGCTGAGATAGATGGGGTGTGGTATTTGAATTTGAACAGAAAAGGCTAGGGTAGGGCACCGTTATACGAAGAGAGAATTCAATGGTAGAAAAGAACAGGCTAGGGTGAATGGAGTGTAAGAGAATGTCAGCTAAGGTCCTAGCCAAGCTAAATGAAGGGTTCAGGTGACCGTTAGGCATAGGGTGGGCAAGGGGGAGATTAGAGAATAGAGCTCGAGAGTGATGGGAGCAGACTAGAAGCATGTTGGAGGAGTCAATAGGTCGGCGGCTGCTGTGCCCACTAGATCTAGGGTTCCATATTTCTAATGAGCTTTTATCGGATTGGTAGAAGAGCCGTCGATCGGAGGTTGGTGTCTAGGCATGATTGGAGGATCCAAATCAGAATTCATGTTCACTATCATCAATGTCATCGTCTGGCGAGGAGCAGGATTCACTAGGATCCAATGGTGTGCGCTGAGAGGAGAAGTTGACTATAATCCTCACCTTATAGAAATACTGTCCTACAGTAACTTCTATCACCTTAAGAATGGCCGAAAGATCTTCACAAAAAAAATTGAAGGTCGAAGCTCGAAAGATCATCCCAGAGCAAGCTCGAGCGGCTAGCACGATAGGATACTCCAAAATTTGAGATGATGCTTGCCACTGCTTCCGCGTTCCAGCAGATTAAGGGGAGATCCAGCAGACTTACGCTTACCTTGTATCGAAGTCTATGAGGGACAGCTCCTTTGAACTTGTCCCAATGGTTCACTAGTAGGGAGAAACCGTCGCCTTTGATATGCCCCAATGCCATCAAACGATGAACTACTTCAGAGGAAGGATAAGAGACGAAGAATTTATTATCTTCAAAAAGTTTCTTAGTGTTCTATGATCCAGCCACCAGGGTGACTACAACATCATCCACCTTTATGACACATCCAAAGGCTTCAACGAAAGCCACCCGATCAAGATAGAAAGAGACATCAGCCATGTCTGATGAGAAAGGAAGGAAGGCTTTGGTCTGGCGATTGTTAGGATCGTCAGAAAGAGAGTGCATTGGAAAGCTGTTGAGTAATTCAGATGCAGAGAGGTAGGAAGGAGAAGTAGAGGAGGTCTGATTTGAGTGGTATGTTAGAGGAGGGTGGGGTCTAACCGAGGACTAGGTAGTTGTTCGGCGTTTGCAAGATCTGCGCAAATGGCCAAAGCAATGGTAGGCAAGGCAACGAATGGGTTTCCTACAGGCTTTCTTGTGGTGATCCAAGTCACCACAGTAGAAGCAGGAACTAGATTTAAAAGGACGGGGCGGAAAGAAAGAGAGGTGGTGCAGATGGCGTGGAAGGGAGGAAGGAAGCGGTGGATGGTATGATGGATTGCCTTGGGCAGTGTGAGGAAAGGTCGTACCGAGGGAAGGGGCACCGGAAACATGAACTGCATCAACATACGAAAGAAACTTCTGATCATGATAGAGCCAAGGATAGCCCGATGTAGTATCAGAAGGCTTTTTTGAGGGGGGTGGGCCAAGTACACTGATGCCAACTATTGAGCGACAGGCGTACGAGCTTGTTCGACGCTTATCTTGAGGACCGAGCGAGGTGAGGTTAGCACCAGTTAAGGATGGTTTGAGAGGTCGAGGGCAGGTGGGTATGGTTTGAGAAGCACGTGCATGAAGAGGAAAAACATGGCGTGGTGGCGCTTTATGCATGGGATGATCAGGAGGGTACCACCATTGATGGAAGCGAATGTCTTTCTCAGACAGAGCATGGGCCCAATCCCATTATGAGGAGGGGAAGCTTTTAGAAAATGAATGCTTTTTGGGAGGGACGAGGTAGACTTAGTTGCAAGGGGGTTGGAGGGATGATGCAGACCACGGAGTGGAGGGAGGAAGGTATTAGTGGCTGGAAGGTGTGAGTGCTGAGCAGGTATCGGACGATTTAAGGGAGGAAGATTTCTCACTCTTGTTTCGTCAGAGCTTCTCACTCTAACATCCTTCATTGCACCCTTCATCGCACTCTTGTTTCAGGAATCATCTTTTCTCTCCCTTCGAACTCCCGCAAACCAAGCGAGTCCTAAAAGAAAGAGATCCCACCTTTCCTCTCTCTTCGAATTCCCGCAAGCCAAGCGAGTCCTAAAACAAAGAGATCCCACCCTTTCTCACCTCGATAAACTCCAAATAGCAACAGATATTTTAAATGGTAAGATGAAAATTATTCAAAAATGCGATCTATTAGCAAGGTAAGCCCAGTCCTCCATACCCACAAATTTGTTCAAAATTTGGTACTAAACCGTGGGGGCTATGTCACAGATTGAATACCTGTTAGACATGATTTCGCAGGGATATGGCTTAAAACTTGAATCTTGATTTTTGAGTTTAATGTTGCATAAGTTGTTCAACTGTCGAAACTCCCATTCCACTTCGACAAGCATAATGTAATACTGCAGTGTAGCAGCCAAAAGATTGCAGACCGGTAGCAAGATGGCTCGGGAGATAAATACAAGAAACAGCCATCACTCTTCTTAGCTTTTCATTTCATGACACTAGGAACACAAACCGGCTGATCGACCAACATATACCGTGGTTGAATTAAATATCCAGGCAGGCTATTCGAAATCTCACTAGCAATTGACGCCAATTACGATAAATTCAAATTTATTAACAAAAGAATCAACCTTCAATATTTTTTCAGGACAAGCAGCATAAATTCTAGCAAGCATTTTTAATGCACCCAAACAAGTTTACTCGACAAATGGAAACCGGAGAAAATAGGTCAGAAGGGATAGAAGATTACCACTGGGTTTAAATTTGTTATAAAATACGAAATTTTACAACACATCAGACTGACCGGAGAAGGCGGAAACGGATTCAGGCACTGAATAATGGTAGGAGAGCAAGGCACATTGATGAGTTGTTCTGTTAGTACATGGTCTAGTCTTTTGTGATGAAGAAGGGTGTAAAGCATTCTTCTGACTTCACCACTTGGAGAAAAAGGAAAGCATCTGTAATTGTGTTGTACATCTTGAAGAAAACTATCTAACCTCTGTTACAATTCATGACATGAGACAAAACTATTCTGAAATTTTGATTAATTTCGAGTCTTCTCCTACATCATCAGCTGAGTCGGAGCTCACTAAATTTTGACAAAATGACTGTTCTATCAATTGATTTCAGGTGCTATAACTTTCAAACTTCAGTAAATCCAACGGTGCATGTAAGAGTTCATAAATTATGAAGACTGTCTGCAATCTCCAACAGGAGATACATTATAATATGGGGATTGCCTTATTCAAAGATGGAAAAAACGACGCGTTTGAAAGGGAAACAGGGTTAAAACACCTAGAAGAAAAAGTAGCCCTCCCAGTAAATACTAACTACCAAAATTCCCGCTATCTCTGAACCTAGTACCTTACCACGACACTGCTATGGTGACCTCTATCTACCGACGGCCTCCAGCTTTCCTTGGAGGTGGAGCTGACTCTTCATCATCAGATTGGACATCCCCATACTGCCACATCCTCAGCCTCTCACGTTTTGCTTTATCTTGGAACTCCTCTAGGTTGTCAAGAGCAGCTTGTCTTTCCTTGGTGTCCCATCTCTTCCTTCTTTCCAGTCTAGCAAGTCCTTCCTGTGTACAGAAATTTCCAAGTCAACAGGAGCTCCAAAGTAACTTCAGAATACAATAGAAAGTATGCACATTCAATTTGAATACCCGTGCACTATTTAAGACCAATAAGCGAAGTTAATACAAGCTCCAGCGTTAACACAGGCTGATGTTTTTTTTTGCCCCCTAAAGCACACGGAACAGGTATCACAGCCTAATCCATTTTGATAGAAATGTTTAAATTATCATGACCTAAGAAAGAACATGCGCATAAAAATTGGTTATGTAGTGTTGTGCAGTACAGAAAATTGTTGTGGCTGGGTCTCAAGTGAAACCATCTCTTTATCTTCACTTCTGATCTAAAAAGTAAGCTGTCAATGTAGCTAACTGCTACAAGATTTTGACAAGAAGCCAAGCATCATTCCATCTTCATAGAAAAGAGATACCCACATAACCTGAAGCTGGTATCTACCTCTGCTTCAGGTTCCTGGATTTCAGTACGGTATACATGACATGAAAATGCTACAGCCTGGAGACGTACTCCGCATCTACCTTTCACTAGTGACACAGACATAAAAAATTGCATAATCAGAGCTTTTGAAGATTTATTTGAAAAAAATGGAACATAAATTGTGGAAATTCTTGCTAAAACATTTTTAAGAGAATGACAATTAGTGATGTGCCAAAACAAGGACAAGATGTGGAACAGAACATGGTTATCAGAAAACCTCTCCTTAAGGTCAAGAATGCTCAAGAAGCCCCCTTTATACTAATTCCAAATAGTGTTTATTCAAATAATTTATCGAAAGAACAATACCAAGCCAATTTAGAAATAAAACGCCTCAGGTGGCTTTTTTTTAGAATCAAATAACATGTGGTGGAAAATTGTTTGAGATGGAATGAGCATGTAGAACAATGATATAAGGGGGCTCTATCCGAATGATGCAAGAAAAAGATGGGAAGACATAAGGTAATGTCGATGGATGTTGTGATAAAAGACATGGAGAAGCTTGAAGTAACATCAGAGGTGACCCTTGACAGGAATGCTCGGCAAATATGAATCCATAAAACCACCCCCAAGTGGTTGGGATAAGACTAGATGATTATAATTATGCTTCTTTGAGAATCAAAGACAGATAAGAACCTCTTTGCTCTATTCTAAATCAAGAAAAATTTTGAAAGTTCAAACCCTTAGATGAAAGGGATCATATGCTCAAACCTGCAGCATGGCAGCATTGATACTGGACCCAGCTTCCACGTCAACCAAAGTCACAAGAAGAATTGTTCCTGTTCCTTGTCCTCTTATTTTTCCACCTGAAGTATCTCTTTCCTCGACCATAGCCCTGAATTCCTTCGAACTGTTCAGAGTGCACTCACTCAAATACTCTGCAGCTTCCTGACCAAAATCCCCCTCTAAATTAGGGACTTTTATGTATGCAAGGCTGCACAGCTGAGCCAAACCAGGTGCTGAGGAGACTGCAGGATCTAGAGGTCGCAAGCCACTATATGGAACCATTTCTTGGTTTCCATAGTCAATGTAGAAGACTTCAAACCTGTCCTTTGGTGATTCAACAGTTGCCCGCGGTCCATTGACTATCTGTTAGTGCACATGAAGCACAGATGTGATAACCATGATGATTTCAAATTACATTCTTGATCAGTACACATTGGGCAAAACATGAATAAAACAGGTAGAAGTAAGATTGTTTTTTCCTACTATTCATCCAAAATAAGCTTCTCACAGTAGATTACAATTTATGCAGCATGACAGCAACTTTAATACAATATAAATGACCCAGAATCCAGAAATATTGACATGTTGTTTTTGGAAATTAAATAATTTGAGATGATTGCATCTGAAAATTGATTTTAAGCAATAATCAAACATTTTTATTGGAACCTCTCATTTTCCTGAATAAAGGGTTCAAAACATGGCATTCACCGATCCACCAAAAGCTGGAAAAAAAAGCATGACAAAACTTAGGTAAATACAAAATGCGACAAAGTTCATGGGTCAATCACATATTGACATAGCTTATATGGGCTGTAAAAGTCTCTGAGATGGAGGTTTCAAGTCAAATAAGGAATTGGATGCATGTTTTGATATCAATTACAGGGGCAGCCTCAGCATGACTTCAGCAATCATTCCATCAATATACTTCTATCAGATTCTGAACCCAATCATCCACTAGGTATAAATATTCCAAAAGTTAAAATAAGAGGTAGTGGTCCCATAGTTATATCTGGAATTATGAGATGTTTGACACATACCATAGCTCTGTTCCAGGAGTTGTCCATGCTGAACTGAGCAAGAACGATGTCACCCTTCACAGGATTAAAAGAACCAACCACTGGAGGTTCTTGGAGATTCAATGAACCAAGTTGTTGCTGTATAGCAGCAACCTTCTGATCACTGACAGTTTGGACATAGAATTTTCCACCACCCAGGACTTCTGTAACCACCACCTATATGCAGATACCAAAAAGATGGGTGAATTCTTGAAACTAAAAGCATGGAGCAGAAATTGCATTATCCTTTGATGTACAGCACCTTGAGAACTTCCTTCTGTTTTGCTTCAGAAGTGGAATAATTAGCATCTTCTTGTCCTTCAATAAAGTTCTCCCATATCTGGCAAAAAGATGGAAAATTAGGATCCTTTATTTGATAATCTGAAAAGACAAATATTTTGTTAATCATTGCTTACTTTCAGCTTCCGTTGCTTTGCAGACTGCTCAGACCGAGCAAGGAGGGATGCTTCTGGGATCCTGTCAGAACCAAAAGAAGTTTGGAGCTTTGCCAGTCCAGCTTCCAGAAGAGTCGCAGCCATATTGGTCCTGGACTCCCATAAGGAACCTAAGAATGTGCCTGTCCTATCAACTGTTTCTATCTCTATCTGCACAAAGGAAAACATTAATTAACAAAAAATAATATTAAAAGATAGTTGGAAGAGGAAAGATGAGCACCTCAACATCACGCTGCAATATCTTCCTCCTCATCAATGCAATAGCTTCATCTGAAAAAGGCTCATCTCGTCCAGGGCACCGAACACCAGAAAAGGAGAACGCAATGCTACACGTTTCCTTAGGTATAAGGAGTTTAAATCGGTGACCACTGAGGACATATTCAACAACAGCAGTAAGCCTTCCACTTCGTTGCAGAAATGGCAAGAAATCTCTAGCTTTCTTAGCTGAAGCCTGAGCCAGTGGCATCAGAAATTAATTATCATATGTTACAGCACTTTATTCCAATGCATTAAGAAATGGTTCAACTTCTAACCGTGGTCAGGTCTGTTATGTGCATCACTGGGGGATCCTTGGCAGAATGAATTCCTTTCTTTCCATTAATAGCACGAGATTCAGCCGCCAGCAGAGCATCATAATAGTTTGACCTTTCCTCAAAATCTCGGTGTCTGATGACAGTGGCAAAACCACGTGAAACAACCATCTCAGCAACATTTATTCCTGCTGATTGTTTGCCAGAAGAGGGAGCAGAAGCACTATCATCACCCTCAGCCGTTGATGGAGAGACAAGGAAGACCGACCCAAAATCCATAACTCTAGAATCTGCCGAGCCAGATACTGTTACTGCATTGGGTCCATCAGCCAGGTTGACCTTCCTTGAGTATTCCATTGACACATTCACCTGGAAACAAATACAAATACATTACTATAAAATTTGTTCGCACAAACAAAACACCAAAATATCCCAGCGTAAGATTGCAAGCTCAACTTCATACCGGGCGGCCTATGAGACGAGAACGTAAGAATTCCCTAGCCTCACGAGCATAGGGTGCTGGCTTTTCATCTCGACGAGGATTCCCCATCCTAGGAGCTCTGATGCTTGAAAGATTGACTCGTCGCTCAGCTGAAGGACTGCCATAGGTGACAGCATCATCAGCAACAATTACACAGTCCCCACTCACAACCTCTACCACCTAAAGAAAATCATAGGCAAGCATAGAACAAATTGTTATCACACAACATGATCAAAGGAATTTCAAGGAAGTAAAACACCCACTTACTTTTCCTGTGAAGTTTAGATCATGGATTGCCTTTGAATTTGATGCTGGTGGCACATAGTTCGTCCAGATTCTCAAGCGATCCTTTTTTGCTTGCAGTTCAGCAGCCTTCAGCTTCCGTTTGGCATCATCCTCCATCATGTTAGCACTCCATTCCACAAATTTAGCTAAACCCTAAGCAGGAAAAAGAAATGTTACTCAGCGTAAACATTTAGAAAACATATAGTTTTAAAAGCCCTAAAGAGTATTAATGTTAATAAGATTCAGTTCCAACCAGTGTTGTTAAAGGCTCTAGGCACACCTAGGCACTCGGGGTCTCTCGAGCCTAGGCACAAGATGTAGGCGCACGCCTAAGAAAAGTTAGGCGCTCAAAACAGAAAAACAAAGAACTAGCTATAGGCAAGAATTCCAGCAAGTAAAAACTAGCACCCTGTTATTAAAAAGTAAAAACAGAAAAAGATCTAACTATAGGCAATAAGTCCAGCATGTAAAAACTAGCTCTAACCCAAAAACAATCAAATAAGTGCTTTCTAAATTCCTAATTGGCTAATCCTCCTCCTCCTCCTCATCATCAAGCAAATCAGCTTCATCATTTTCTTCTTGTTCCTCTCCAATATCTTTCTCATACTCATCATGTGTCTCCTCCTTTGATTCATCTATAATTTGCACTTGGGATGGTCTATTAGACTTTGATCTTGATGATGAAGCTGAAGCTCCCTCTTTGGAAGATGTTTTTGCACCAACTCTAGTATGATAAGCAGGCTCATAAGCTCCACAAGCTTCAGCAATAAAATCCCACGTCTAACCATCATCACTATCACTAAATATTTGTTCTTGTTCATCATTCCCATCTGTATGAACTCGCTTCATTCTTCCAGTCAACCATTCATTGCAATCATTAATATCTTCTAATGCTATAGGGTCAATGTGATTTCATCTACCATATCGATGCATCAATGCCTGATTATACTTAACAAACACCAAATCATTCAAATGTTGTTGAGCAAGCCTGGCCAGAAAACAGAGCATAACAAACCATGTAAAAGAAGAAGAAAAAGAAGAAGAAGACTGTAGGAGAGATGACTTACATGGTGTTAGGCGATGAGATGAGATGAGATGGAGGTGCTTCTTAGGCGATGAGATGAGATGAAGTCTAATGGAGACACTTCAGCTTTAGAAGTCTTTTAGATGATTTCAAGAGCCTCATGTAGGTTTTTAAAGCCTGTTTGACTTTCAATGATGCCTTACCAATCCCTATTTACTATAATTGACCTTTTCTATGTACTGTAACTGACATTTTCTATTTTTTAGAAACTAAAAATTAATACTTATTGGAATCCTGCACCTTTTGGACGCCTCATTGCGCCTCTGAACAATGCAGAGGCATGCGCCTGAGGTGCCTAGGCTGTGCTTGAGGGCTGTCACCTCGCCTGAGGATTACAGAGGCAATGGCCCATACATCTAGTGCCTTTTGCACTTAAGGCGTGCCTTTAATAACACTGGTTACAACATATAAATATATGAAAGTTTGGAAAAATCCAGCTAGTTACCAAATATTCATTTGGAATCGACATTTACCATGCAAGTGATGCTGCATGTTCAAATTCAAAACTACAACCCACCATCCACAAGATAACAACAAGATAAGAACAAATGTAACATTTCAGAAGATGAATAGAAATAAGTTAATTCAAAAAAAAAAAAGTAGCCAAAAATACTATATAAAAATAAAGAATAAAAGTTCATCTTCTTAAAGGTGTTTTTGTTGAGCATGAAAACACATATAAAGAACAGAATTTTGTCTTTTCTTACATGCACTTTGTTAAGTATGGAAATGCATATGGGAGTAGTAGATGTAATTAAATGATGAAAATATACTCAAAGAAAAGGGAGAAAGACATAGTATTTGCAACCATGAAGTAGGGAGACCAAAGCTACTTATTATTCCAAGAGAACAGCATACAAGCATCTTTTTATTACGGACTTCCAGAGGGACAAAAAGTATAGACAGTTCTGTGATAAATGCATTATGTGTTTCATATCGGATAACTTGAAAACATTTTATAAGGAGCTTGTGCCATGGTGCATATGGAAGCACACTGAGCAGGCATGACATTGAAAAAGTAAGAGTACCATGGAAATAAAAATTAGCCATACTTGACAACACTGGACCACAATCAAAATATTCAAGATTCATAAAAACACAGGTGATTGTTGTACTTATAGGAGTTGTTGTAAAGGCAGACTTGTGGATCATGAACTTAGAATCCGCATTGGTGAGACAAGCATGTGCCAGCCTTTTATACCCAGCAATTATTGGCAATTTACTCAAGATGAGAACGATACTAAGTAAGCCACACCTCGCTATGATCAAGAAGCATCACCAAACCTATTATGGACCACTTTGGCCCCCTTGGAAAGGTCTAGACAGAATTCAGTAGCAAGATCCACCATATTCAAGGACTCAAACTTTCGAAGGGCAAAACTTTCATATAAGTTGTCCATTTTCAGCATTTATTTAAAATTGGGTAATTTTTTGAGATTTGCAATATGACAACCCATTGAAAGGCCCTTCTGGATTTGGAAACCCCGTTTGCCATCGAAAACACAATAAAATGAATTTTGCCAATTTGTTGACTTTTGCTCAAGTTGTCTTCCAAACTAGGAGGAATTACACCATGCAACAGAAGGCAAAATTGATGTAGGAAATTGAAATCTAGCTCTAGGATAATTTTTTTTTTTACCTGATTTTTTCTACTACTCACTATTTTAGAAAAATTCTAATCTCTTTTAACAAGATGAGGACTCCAGACCAAACTTGGAGACTCAGACCTCATAATATAAATAGTCATTATGATCAATTCTTTTATTGAATCCATGAAAGCTAAAAGTATCTGAAACCCCACTTTTGAATCTCTATTGTTTTATTACTGTTTTCAAATGAAAGGTCCAAGTTGAATGGATTGAAGGAATTTCTTCTCTCTCAAACCAGACCAAGATAAGTTCACCTTGTTTTATAATTGAGCAAAGCTCAAGACAGCTCATTCAATTTTGAGCTGAACTTCAGCTGCTCACAAACAGCTTGTTAAGATAGCCAGCAGGAGACTGATTTTCGCAAGCCTTCATATACTTCAAGGTAATCTCCACCATTATATCTCAATGTTGTAGTAAAAATACATTCTTCAATATATATATTGCAGTGGTCTTTGATAACAATAATGTAGAATTTATTATTTATTTAACTAAGATATGATATATGTTAAATATCTATTTATTTTTAATTCAAGCTTAATCAAGATGAGCCCAAGCAAGCCATGCCTAGCTCTAGTTCAGCTCTTCTAGAAATAAGTGAGTCAAATTTCAGCTAACTTCTAAGCTGAAAATCAGTTGCTTACTAACAGCTCATTTGTTTGATAGTCCTAGGTGATACCACATTTTAATAAAACCATCAAACCAAATGAGCTTTGCTATTATAACATCTTTCCACATTTCATTGTTCAAAATCAATTTAGCAATGTCTGGATCAGTTTAGTATATCTAACTACATGGAACCATTGTTTAGATTAAGTATTTATTGCAATGCCGTTTGTGAAACATGAGCTGGCATTTGATGATGATGAAGTTCTATTCTCTCGGGGACTGCAAGTGTGATAAGATTTAATTAGAAAAGGTTTTGATAATAAAACAACTAAATTTTCACTATCATGAGATGAAATTATGGCTAGTATTTAGGAACTATTAAAAGTGAAAAAGAAAAAAGCTGACATACCAAACTGCGTTCCCTGCAAGTTTCTAAATAAGCAAGCATTGCTTCTTGTCTGTATGAATTCATATTTAACATATCATCCTTAAAAAACAAACCATACATTTTGCACAAGCTCCAGAGCGAGGTCCTTTGCAGTGTCACCATCAGGATAATATACTGAACCAATTAGGTTGCTGAACTTGTCTACACCCTCTAGTACAATTCGTACCTGGCATTTCCAAAATAAGCTGTGATCAACTGAGAAAAATTATGCAGGAGAGTGTACAGGTTACATAAAATTGGCTTACATCTCTATTCAAAGCACGAATTTCTGTGAAGTGTTTGGCTTCCCTCCCAAATGGATCTGGTGCAACTTCAGTTGATGATGCTGAAGAGGCAGCAAGCCTCTGTGCTGATGTTAGTGGTGGTCGAGTTTCATTAGTAACTTCTCCATTTGCATCATCGGTAGTTGCTTCAGTTTCATGAATGACATCGCTCACAATCCGTCTTCCCATGGATGGAGCCTAATTTTGACAAGTTACAACGTTCTGTTAGCTTGAAGTAAAAGGCTCCATAAGAAAGAAGACTCCAACATAAGAGCAGCATAAAGAAGAATATTTTGATCATGTTATGGTGCACTACCTGGATTCCTGCAACAAAAACTTGAACAAACTGGAACCCTGGCAGTAGGTAGACACGCACAGTGCTACCATCACGGACCTGCTCAACAATCCCTTGTATGGGTCTGCCTTTGTTTGCAGCCAGCAGCCCCATCGCATCCAAATTACTAGGATCCCCAATGGCTGAAGGAGGTAGGTTTCTGATTGATGCCTCGAGAGCACCAGGGACCTGCAATCATTGTAAAACAAATTAAAGAGAGAGAGAGAGAGAGTTCTACATCCTCTCTTCAGCATGATGTAACAAAATGCTTGCTGTTTCTGAGCAATGAACAGAACAGAGCAAGCTTAATTGCTGCAAACGTAAGCTAGTTTGCAAGACAAAAGAAGATCCTCAAAAGTCAATAATTGTTGGACCACACTAATGTGCACACCTGGATAAGAATGGGCAAGCAAATGAATACCCTAATTCTTTTCAAAATAGCACAAGCAAGCAAAAGCCTGACTACCGAGGAAAGATGAGAACAAAAGAAATCTCTTCCTATACAGAATACATCACAACCATAATTACAGAAGAAAGCATACTGGCCTTGCTCCAACGACCTAAACCCTGTTGCTTAGCTTGCTCCTCCAATCGCTGTAGTTCCACCAAGTATGGGCTTGCTTCACCTTTCTGTTGGCCCTGATCCCTTACCTGATCAGAGTTGTTTATTCAAGCAAGTAGAAAACAAAAGTCGAATGTCAGACACGATACTGGTATCAGTATATGAGAGCAAGCCAGTCATACACTAGTTAGCCTGACCTTCACCCATCCTTCAGAAACAACTAAAAATGCAACATTCTTATCTCCAAGGAAAACAGAACCAAACTCTCGCCCTATTGATGGAACTGTGTAATCCACCTTGAATATGACCTCCTATAGAAATTAAGATCATTAGTTATACATTTCTCTCTGAAAGAAACATGGACACTTTTGTAACTAAATAAACATCCTGCTTCAAAAGAAATACCTTCCCTATGCAGAGCTTCCTCAAATACTCCCTGCTGTCCCATGCAAAGGGTTCATCAACTCCACCTCGACGGGCCTATAACATGATAGAGTATAATACCAAAGTACTTAGAATCAGCAGAAAAGGATTCTCAAATTAGTGCTTGGCAGTCCATACATTTAATAAAAAGGAAATCAAGAAACACATGAGAACTATGAGTTTGAAATTAAGACGTTATTATTCTACATTTTTATCATATGATTTAGACTATTGTCATTATTCTATAAGCAGCCCTCTTCAATGCTATCTTGCTGTATGCTATGAATATTGTCATGAAACAGATTCCGAAAGAACAGCCTTCTTTAATGCTTTTTTGTCATGAACATCCCTACGGCAAAGTAATAAGAATCCTGTGAGCCAAAATGACCACAGGAAAATCCAAGATTCCATCTAAGAACAAGACAACTTTTCATTCAGTCAATTAAATTTCATCACCACACGAGTCTTCTTTATAAAGTACTTGATATTTGATGAGAATCTTGTGCAAGCAGACATACCAATCTAGGAGCAACGAGAGAAGACAAAGTTATGGTCTTTTCGGGTGGGATCTCTGCTTTCGTGCTTCCCATGATCACCAGGCAATCCCCAGAAGGAACAGCTTTTACTCTCCCTCTCAGCCATCCTGTTGCGCCAGCTGCTGATGCCATGCAAACAGCTAAGACCTGCTCCCAATAAACACACAACCACATCAGAAGAAGGCAAGGAATATATACCTATGTAGCTTAACTCTTACATCGAGTTTCCAACTTTCTGTCACGAAATCTTGTTCTTTAACAACAAGGCACCAGCGAATCACCTAAAACTCTATCTCATACGCTACTACAACGTCTAAGAAGAACAGGAGAAGAACATAGAGAATGTTAGACATGCAATTTGTTATTTTACTTCTGTTTCTGAGCAATACTACTTCCTTTTTCTACAACAAGGAAACAGAAAGGTGTGAAGTTTCAAAGGCAAGAGAAAGAGGGAATGCCACAAAAAACAAAAATGACTTGAAGACTTAAATCTTCTCAGGGTAACTAATATCGCATACAACCACGATCTTTCGCCGGATCCACGAGACTTCTGCGCAATATAACCAATCTGAGCAAAACCCGCGGGGAAACTCCATTGAATCGAAGCAAAGATTTCAAATGAACCTCATATCAACTAGATATAAGGAACAAATAACTGGATCGAGAAAAAGGAAAAAAGAAAACGACCAGAGTTGTTGCCATTGAAGGAAAAAATTGGCCAAAAAAAAATCGAACCACAACGAAGTAGATCGACCACCGGAGTATAGATCGATGGATAAGTTATGATCCGAAGTCAAACTCACGCGGATAACTCAGACTGCCGGGTAAAAAACGCCAAAAAAAAAAAAAAAGGGCAACTTTTTCACGAAGAAAAGACCGATCTAAATTGTATTCAGTATAGATCTGGAGAGCGGCTTACCTCAAACCAGTCTCCACACAAGACTGGATCTTCTACTGAGCGAAAAAAATCCGATCACAGCTCGATCTCCTCTTCGTCTCTCTTATCCTCCGACTTCCACTTCGATCACGACCGGAGAGAGGGAGAAGATGAGCAGGAGAAGGCGAAGCAGGGTGCCCTAAAACTCGGAGAACACCTCGTGCAGAATTCCGCCAGAAAGAGAGTACAAATGAGAGAGAGAGGGCAAAGAAGGAACGGAGTACGAAATTACTATAAACACATCACCTGTGCTACTGTTTCGCAGTAAATTTGTACAGCGTTACGAAAATCGCCAGTAAGGTGTCAGCGACCAGGGTGGACTGGTTTGATAAATTTTATGATTGATTCCATGCCCCAAATTTTTTACATGTTATTTATGACAGGTTCCATTTCCAAAAATTTTTTTGCATGCTATTTATGACTGGTTCCATGCCCATAATTTTTCGGATGGTCAAATAGCAATAAACAGTAAAAAAATTCACAACCATCGACATGGATATTATCAGCCATTCCGGATTCGTTTGGTTCCGCCGCCCCATGTTCGTTGAAGGAGTCAAAAAAATAAAAAAATAAATAAAATAAAATATTTTTTATAAAAATAAAAGTTTTATATTTTATTAAAAATTTAGATTAAAAATACAATGAACCAAGAATTATTATAATTTTCTTACAAAACATCTCTAAATCATCGTAATCTTCTTAATAGCTAATTTTAATAGATAATCTTAAACTATTAAAAATATATTAATTTAAAATTATCACAATATAAAATAATTATCTAATTATTAAAAAAAATGAAAACTCCAAAAATTCAACCCAATAAATATCTTAATATCTATTTTTAACTAATTAAATTATTTTTAAATATTTTTAAATTTAAAAATAATTTTAATATTTTTTTAAATATTTTATATTTAAAAATATATGTTAAAACTTATGCATACGATATTTTATAGATAATTTATAATTATATAAATTTATTAAAAATATAATAGATCTTTTATAAATTTTTAAAAAAATATTTAATTAAATATAATTATTTTAAAATATATATTTTATATATCATTTTTTCGTGACTTATCAAATATTCAATTTTTTTTTTCAAGTATCATATACCCAGCTCCTTAGGAAAAAATTTCAGTAACATAATTTTTTTTTTTTGCAAATCAAATAAATCCTGAGAGTAACCTGTTTATCAAATGAACTAGTTACTTAAAATAATATTACTTGAAATTTTATAAAAATATAGGACTGGCTTTAGAAAAGTGGAAAGAATTATTATAATCTCTCCTCCCACCCACTGCTTGCTCCTTTTTGCCATTTCATCTGGCCTTCATGCTCCATCCCACTCCAACCATTACTCATGAAGTGCCTAATACTCCAACGCCTCCTAACATTTAGTATATTTGGAACCTTCTTCCAGCTCTCCAAGGACGAGTCCCCCAGCCCCTCTTCCTCCGAGACAGGCAATTTAATCCACCCCATTGGTTATCTAATCCAATTTGATCCTATGGCAATGAATTTTATCCATTCCACAGTAGATCGGAATGGATAAAAGTAATGATAAAACTAGATCCATGAACGAACACACACACATATAAACTCTTCACAAATTATCTCCTCAAAGCCCCCTCCAAAAAAAAAAAAAAAAAAGCATGCAAAAAAGAATTGACTTTAGTAACTTTATTTGATTAGATTTGTTCAATCCGTCCCATTTAATTATATCCATCTTATTCTGCTTCATTGGATGGATGTCTGTCCAGAATACACCTCTCAGGATCTTCAATCCTCGTACATCTAATTTTTTCCTCATAGAAAGTTCTTCCTCACAAAAATTCTCTCTCTAGAAAAATTTTCTGAACCCCTGAAGCGACCGCTGTCCGCTGTCTAGGAGCCTCCTTGCTCCTTCTTCTCACAACGTCTCTCTCTCTTCCACGGGTTCTCGGGTTCTCTGGTTTCTGCCGAATAAAACTGCACGCTAGACCACTCCACGTGAGACCACCGGGGCACCACACCTGTTATTCATGGATCAGGGCTTTTTATAGGCTAAAAAATCAATTAGCTTAGGATCAGGAATCCTAATCAAGTCCAAACAAAACCCAGACAAGCCCACGAACCGTCGGATCAAGATCAAGAACTACCCACACCCTCCCATCCACAGAACAGTGCCGTGGACTGCAAGAAATGCATGAGAAATGCCCACGCGGTCCACGGACTTACCTGTGCACCACCCGGTCCACAGTGGATCGAGCAAACGGGCTCCCAACGGGCACCTAGGCCTACGCCAACCCATGCATGGGCCTGGGCCGTGCCCATGCCGGGTCTGGGCCGCGCCCAGCCGCACCGCCGCCACTCCACCGACCGCTGGTGGTCCTCTACCGCTTCGAGTTCGTGCCGTCTTCAATCACGCGTATCTTGACCGTCCGGACTCCGTTTGGGATGATCTTGATCTCGTTGGACTTCATTTTTCATCGTAGATCTCATTGTGGGCTCAACGTAGATCGAATCTTAAGATACCAAATCCTAATAATCTCCATCTCGACTCAATGTTCGATCTCCTCCTGACTCCGAGAGCTTCTGGATCTCCTCGCCCCCATGCCTCAGGGCAATCGCCTGCTGATCATGGATGGGCAAACATGAGAGTCGAGCCAGGTTGCTCAATCCTATCTCCGTCGTATGCTGTGCTCCTCTTGATCTGAGACCTGCTTGGGACATCATCCTACGGCAATAGAAATTTCACCTTGAGATGTTGCCTCTCATCCTCTTAAGTCTCCTGTCTCGTGCCTGATCCATCTCCACTTGGAGCTCCACCTCGCTCTAAGCTCCACCTGACTTCTGAAGCTCTATCTCACACTGGGCTTCCATCAGGTAATAATGTTCTCTTCTCCCCTTCTTCCCTCCAGAACAATCCTATCGTCGCGTAGCACCTTCAGGATTCTTCCACCAGCTACTGTCCTGTAGCCTCTTAAATTCAATCTACTTAGTGAGATAAGATTCAATTTGAAATTGGATATGTATTGGACCTCCTTCAATCTCCTCACTGAACCATCATGTTGAAGAAAAAACAGGTAGTCCAAAGCATGTATTTTTAAAATTTTACAGTGGAATAATAAAAGATTAAACATTTTAATCTTCTAAACTTGCCTTAAATTAGATCTAAACTGTCATTAAGGATCTATGATATGAAAAATTTATATATAAAATCTAAAATAAAATAGAAAACTGCATCGATCACATCGATGCCCTGAATTTGATCTAACCTTTAAATTATGTCGGTAGAGTTCAGAACTCATCACCTTTTCACGAGTTGATGATCTTCGCTGCTGATAAACATGGTATGAAGCTCTCATTGATGCCGAACAGCCACACAAGCATCCGATCTCTACAGATGGTCCACACGAAATCCTTCGGACCGATCAGCCCTCCGTAGGAGTGCTAGCTCACGCAGTCGACTTCTAATAGCAGATCTGACTTGATCTCTTTCTTCGATCATCTCAAATCTTTTCGATGTCGAAGATGAATCAGAAAAGGATGCTAGATGGTGGAGAAAATTTAGATGGTGGAGAAAAGACGTGAGATAATTTAGATGGCGCTAGAGATAGAGTCCTACTCATTCAGGACTCTAGAGTTTAACCAATTGGATTTCTTTCAAACCCAATCTAATTAGATCTAAATAAAATATGGTGAACCTAATCTAATTAGGCTCTTATAATATCAGTTAAATTTGATCAAATCAATAAATTAATTGAGTCATAGATCCGATCAAATCAGGATCATTTTTTTTTACCGATTAGGTCATCTCATAACCTAATCAGACTTGACTTGATTGAATCAAATTCAATCAGACTTGATCCAGAATTTAATGCTCAATCAAATTGAGCTAATTAGTAATCTAATCATTAATTAATCCTTCATTAATGATAGAGTCCAAGTCTAGTGAGACTCTTCTCTAGAGTCCCATCCAGTGGGACTCTTCAGCAGAGTCCCGTCGGGGACTCTTCACTAGAGTCCCTGTTGACTGGAACTCTTCAGATTAGTCAAGTGATCGGAGAGAAATTTCTAATGTGTGTGACCCCATAAGTTCGAACCTAAACCGATATCATAGAAACTGATTTCTGTACCAATCAGAGTAACCATCTAACAATGATACCCGACGTCCGGATAGGTCGAATGTATGCTAAGCAACACTCAAGAACTATTTGAATATAGTTACCATATAATTCATCCCTTCGACCTAAATACTCAAGATGACCTAGGGTTTAACTACCAACCCTAATATGATCATCCATATTGTATTTTAATTTTCAAAATCCATCACATGGATTACCCCGGTCAAGATTTTACTGAATTGAAACATACTGATACATTAACTCCTACTTATTCGGAGGGGTCAATTGCATATTGACTCACATACTGACTTCACAAGTACTTGACTATATCCAGAAATCTTTCATCACTGAATTAAAAATTTAGGTAGTCCGACACCAAAGCATAGTGAGTTGCTCGCAAGTCATCGTGATGATCTTAGGTTAGAGAGATACTTATACCTATATCCCTTCGGAGTGACTCTTGACAGCAGAGTGCTCCAGAGTTGGTTATGTTCAGTAAAATGTACTCCTATATTTCACCTGCATGCCATACCAGCATCTCCACGCTCTTTGGTTAAGAAGACAACCAACCTACATGGCATACAACGACCTACACTTGATATGTCTATCGTCCTAGTAATAGCATATCATTTGGTCGTGAACTCATTTAAGGACTAAATGATATATCCTCCTATATCGAATCAAATAGTCCTAAAGACTTCATCACATAATAGGAGTTCAAAATGAGATGTACATAGTGATGAAAACCAAATAACATTTATTAATTCAATAATTCATATACAATTACAATGATAAGCACAACTGTCAAAAGGCTGACGATTGACTTTGGGACATAATTCTCAATAACTTCCACTTAAACTAAAGTCAATCGATGCAGTATCTATACCCATCTTTGATTTGTAGTCTTCGAACTCCTTGACATCGAGTGCTTTAGTAAATGGGTCAGTCAGATTCTCCTTTCTGTCGATCTTCTGAAGCTCGACTCACCTCGATCTTCTGAAGCTCAACGTCATCTCGATCTACGATCTCTCAGATCAGGTGGTAGTGACACAAAATATATTTGGTCCACTGATATAACTTTGATTCTTTTGCTTGAGCAATGGCACCAGTACTGTCGCAGTACAACAAGATGGGGCCATCAAGGGAGGATGCCACTCCAAGCTCGTTGATGAACTTTCATAGCCATACAGCTTCATTTGCAGCATCGAATACCATGATATATTCCACCTCACAAGTAGAGTCGGCCATAATGTGCTGCTTGAAACTTTTTCAGAAAATTGCTCCACCGTTCAGGATATAAATATATCCTGACACATTCTTGCTGTCGTCATGATCTGACTGAAAACTGGAGTCTGTAAATTCCACAAGTTTTAGGTCAGATTCTCCATAGATAAGTCACTGATCCTTAGTATTTCATAAATACTTAAGGATGGTCTTTACAACCTTCCAGTAATTTTCATCTGGATCGGACTGATATCTGCTCACTACTCCTAATGAGTATGCCACATCCGGTCGCGTACATGTCATGGCGTACATAATAGATCCTACTGTCGAAGCATATGAAATTCTACTCATACGCTCTCTCTCTTGAGAAGTTGTCGGACAATCACTCTTCGAGAGAGAAATTTCTTGGCCTATCGGAAGATAGCCTTTTTGGAATTCTCCATACTGAACCTTTTCAGTACAGTATCAATATATGTCGATTGGGATAATTCAAGCAACCTTTTAGATCTATCTCTATAGATCTTCATCCCAATGATGAAAGATGCTTCTCTCAAGTCTTTCATGGAGAACTGTGATGACAACCAAACTTTTATTCCCTGTAATGCAGGGATATCATTCCTGATTAAGAGAATATCATCGACATACGAAATAAAAAATACTACCGCAGAGTTATTAACCTATTTGTATATGCAGGGTTCCTCTCCATTCTTAATGAAGCCATACGTTCTGATCACTTAATCAAAACATATGTTCCAACTCCGAGATGCCTGCTTAAGTCCATAGATAGACCTTTGAAGTTTGCACACCTTAGACTCATCTGTGGATATGAAACCTTCATGTTGTATCATATACACCTCATCTTCTAGCTCTCCATTTAGAAAGGCTGTTTTCACATCCATTTATCAGATTTCATTGTCCAAATGTACTGCTATCGCAAGTATAATCTGAATAGACTTGAGCATTGTCATAGGAAAAAATATCTCGTCATAGTTAATACCATAATGCTGACGGTAACCCTTGACAACCAGACGGGCTTTATAGGTCTCCATCTTTCTATTTGCGTCTCTCTTCCTTTTGAAGATCCACTTACACCCTATGAATTTTATCCCTTCAGGTAGGTCAACCAATGTCCATACATTGTTGATTTTCATAGACTCCATTTCGGATTTCATGGTTTCTAGCCACTTATCAGAGTCAAACCTCTACATCGTATCCATATAGGTGATCGGATCCTCATTGTTCTCATCGAGTTCAACTGGATCTCCATCTCGGATTAAGAAACTATAGTATCTATCTGATTGATGCAGTACTCTATCGGATCTCTTTAAAGATATTTCTATAATAGATTTTGGATTTGATCTAATCAAGTCCGACTCTATGGGTTTACTAGATTGTGTCGGTTCTTCTACCAATCGAACTTCATCAAGTTCAATCTTTGAGGCACTAGTTCTTCACCAAGAAACTCTTTTTCTAAAAAGACAGTCTTATTGCTGACGAACACCTTTTGTTCGTCAGTAAGGTGGAAGTAATATCTCTTGGTCTCTTTTGGGTACCCTATAGATAGATATTTGTCAGATCTAGATCCAAACTTGTCAGTTTCAATCGTTTGACATAAGCCTGACATCCCTAAATCCTCAGATGAGAGAGTGCTGGCTTACGCCCTGTCCACATCTCAATGGTATTTTACTTACAGACTTACTCATAACTTTATTTAAAATATAACAAGCCAACTTGAGTGCGTATCCCAAAAAAATCGGTAGACTTGCAAAGCCCATCATGGACCGAACCATGTCTAATAGAGTTCGATTCTCCTTTTCGATACACCATTATGCTGTGGGATTTCAGGAGGGGTCCATTGTGAGAGAATCTCATTCTCTTCTAAGTATGTCAAAAACTCACTAAAGATGTATTCTCCTCCTCGGTCAGACCAAAGATTTTAATACTCTTTCCAGATTATTTCTCTACTTCATTACGAAATTATTTGAACATTTCAAATGATTCTGACTTATATGTCATTAAGTAGATGTGCCATACCTCGATAGGTCGTCTGTAAATGTAATGAAATAATAATATCCATCTCTAGCACTAGTATTCATAGGTCCACATACATCAGTATGTATCAGACTTAAAACTTCACTGGCTCACTCATCTTTTTCAATAAAAGATGATTTGATCATTTTTTCAAGAAGATAGGACTCACAGGTTGGGTGTGATTCACAATCACTAACTTCGAGAATTTTCTCTTGTGTCAACCTGTTTATTCTGTTCTTGTTAACATGACCTAACTTACAATACCAAAGGTAGATATCGAAGACATCACTAATTCTAGGATATTTGTTGGATGTGTACATTACACTAACAGGTTGTGATAATATGTAAATACCATTGTTCAGTTGTCTATTCATCACATTAATATTATTCATAATGATATTAAAATTATTTTTTTTATTAAAATTTTATAATCGTAAATGACCAAAAGATCTACAGAAATAATATTCAATAAAAAAGAAGGATAAAAGTGACATTCACTTAGAACAATTACATTAGACTTGAATATAAGCTTAATAGTCCCTAATGCTAGAACTAAAATTGATCTTCCATCTCCAATATTAAATAATCTTTCACCTTCTTCAAATCTCCTACTGATCTACATACCCTACAACAAATTATAAATATTAAAAAAATTTCGGTATCTAATACCCAGGTAGTGAAATCATAAATTAAAAATTACAAGGTGTTATCATATAATTACCTTATCCAGCAACAACTTGCTTCTTTCTCGGTTTGTTCGAATCCAGGGAGGCAATGTATTGAGGATAATTTTTTTTTCAATGTCCCTGCTTCTTGCAGTAGAAGCATTCTGCCTGACTCTGATCAGACTTAAGTTTTTTATCTGACTGGGCTTGGGTGCCCCAGCACTTTGCACCCTTTTTTTGTTGTTCTTGTTCTTCTTTTCTTTCTTAAAGGATCGACATCCAAAGAAATCCTCCCACAACATTCACCGACTCCTTTTGGAGCTAGTGATCCTTCTCAAAGTTTTGCAGTAATCCCAGTAAACTGTGGTAGTTAACTGCAGGCTTTGTCATTCGAAAATGAGTAAGAAAAGGAAGGTAAAACTTTAGAGAGTTCAGAATAGCATCTTTTTCCAACTGCTCATATAGGGAAAAGCCGAGCTTGCTTAGGTGCTCAATCATCTCGATCATATACAATTTATGATCAGTGACTGATGCTCCTTCCCTCATTAGCATTGAAGATGGCACAACAATCTTGTGCCTCTCAACATCGTCGGTTGTGCCAAAGGACTCGTTCAACATTTGTAACATATCTTGTGGCTGATCATTCTCAAAATGATAGCTAAACTCATCATTCATCGCCGCTAGCATAATACAACAAATCATAGTTCAGTCGTTGAGCCACTTCTGATAAGTATCTCTGACCGTGCTACGTGCATTCGGAGCTAGCTCCTCGGATACCGGATCTGTCAATACATACAAGATCCGTTCGTGCTCTAGGACTATTTTGAGCTTTCAATACTTGCTATCAAAATTTGGTCCCATCAATTTATCACTATCTAATAGTGATCGGACGACAAGGTGGTGGCCATAACTGTAAAAGAAAAATCAGAACTTAATTAGTATATG
>NC_025993.2:141370530-141420239 GCF_000442705.2 Elaeis guineensis
TCCTCTCCTCCTCTTCTTCCTATCCAGAACAATCCTATCGTCGCGTAGCACCTTCAGGATTCCTCCACCAGCTACTGTCGTAGCCTCTTAAATCCAATCTACTTAGTGAGATAAAATTTTGTCTGAAATTGGATATATATTGGACCCTTCAATCTCCTCACTGAACCATCATGTTGAAGAAAAAATAGATAGTTCAAAGCATGTATTTTTAAAATTTTACAGTGCAATAATAAAAGATTAAACATTTTAATCTTCTAAACATGCCTTAAATTAGATCTAAACTGTCATTAAGAATCTATGACATGAAAAATTTACATATAAAATCTAAATAAAATAGAAAACTGCATCGATCACATCGATACCTGAATTTGATCTAACCTTTAAATTATGTCGGTAGAGTTCAGAACTCATCACCTTTTCACGGGTTGATGATCTTCGCTGCTGATAAACATGGTATGAAGCTCTCACTGATGTCGAGTAGCCGCACAAGCATCCAATCTCTACAAATGGTCCACACGAAATTCCTCGGACCGATCAGCCTCCGTAGGAGTGCTAGCTCACACATCGACTTCTAATCTGCAAATTGAATTTTTTTCAAACCCAATCCAATTAGATCTAAATAAAACATGGTGAACCTAATCTAATTAGGCTCTTATAACATTAGTTAAATTTGATCAATCAATAAATTAATTGAGTCATAGATCCGATCAATCAGGATCATTTCTTTTTTACTGATTAGGTCATCTCAAACCTAATCAGACTTGACTTGATTGAATCAAATTCAATCAGACTTGATCCAGACTTTAATGCTTAATCAAATTGAGCTAATTAGTAATCTAATCATTAATTAATCTTTTATTAATGATAGAGTCCAAGTCTAGTGAGACTCTTCTCTAGAGTCCCTGACTAGTGGGACTCTTCAGTAGAGTCTCCATCGGGGACTCTTCACTAGAGTCCCTATTGACTGAAACTCTTCAAATTAGCCAAGTGATCGTTGAGAAATTTTAATGTGTGTGATCCCATAGGTTCAAACCTAAGTCGATAGCATAGAAACTGATTTCTGTACCAATCAGAGTAACCATCTAACAATGATACCCGACGTCCGGATAGGTCGAATGTATGCTAAGCAACACTCAAGAATCTATTTGAATATAGTTACCGTATAATTCATCCCTTCGATCCAAATACTCAAGATGATCTAGGGTTTAACTGCCAACCCTAATATGGTCATCCATATTGTATTTAATTTTCAAAATTCATCACATGGATTATCCCGATCAAGATTTTACTGAATTGAAACACACTGATACATTAACTCCTACTTATTCGAAGGGATCAATTTCATATTGACTCACATACTAACTTCACAAGTACTTGACTATGTCCAGAAATATTTCATCATTGAATTAGTAATTTAGGTAGTCCGACACCAAAGCATAGTGAGTTGCTTGCAAGTCATCGTGATGATCTTAGGTCAGAGGGATACTTATACCTATATCCCTTCGGAGTGACTCTTGACAGTAGAGTACTCCGGAGTTGGTTATGTTCAGTAAAATATACTCTTATATTTCACCTGCATGCCATACCAGTATCTCCACACTCTTTGGTTAAGAAGGCAACCAACCTACATGGCACACAACGACCTACACTTGATATGTCTATCGTCCTAGTAATAGCATATCATTTGGTCGTGAACTCATTTAAGGACTAAATGATATATCCTCCTATATCGAATCAAATAGTCCTAATGACTTCATCACATAATAGGAGTTCAAAATGAGATGTACACAGTGATGAAAATTAAATAATATTTATTAATTCAATAATTTATATATAATTACAATGATAAGCACAACTATCAAAAGGCTGACGATTGGCTTTGGCACATAATTTCCAATAATTTTCACTTAAACTAAAGTCAATCGATGCAATACCGTATACCCATCTTTGATTTGTAGTCTTCGAACTCCTTGACATCGAGGGCTTTAGTAAATGAGTCGGTCAGATTCTTCTTTTTGTCGATCTTCTGAAGCTCGACGTCACCTCGATCCACGATCTCTCGACCAGGTGGTAGCGACACAAAATATGCTTGGTCCATTGATGTAACTTTGGTTCCTTCGCTTGAGCAATGGCACCAATACTGTCGCAGTACAACAAGATGGGGCCATCAAGGGAGGGTGCCACTCCGAGCTTATTGATAAACTTTCATAGCCACATAGCTTCCTTCACAGCATCGAATGCCACGATATATTCTACCTCATAAGTAGAGTCGGTCACAGTGTGCTGCTTGAAATTTTTTTAGAAAATTGCTCCACCATTCAGAATATAAATATATCCTGACACATTCTTGCTGTCGTCATGATCTGATTGAAAACTGGAGTTTGTAAACCCCACAAGTTTTAGGTCGGATTCTCTATAGATAAGCCACCGATCCTTAGTATTTCACAAATACTTAAGGATGATCTTTACGACCTTCTAGTGATTTTCACCTGGATCGGACTGATATCTGCTCACTACTCCTAATGAGTATGCCACATCCAGTCGCGTACATATCATGGCATACATAATAGATCCCACTGTCGAAGTATATGGAATTTTACTCATACGCTCTCTCTCTTGAGAAGTTGTCGGACAATCACTCTTCGAGAGAGAAATTTTTTGGCCTATCAGAAGATAGCCTTTTTGGAATTCTCCATGCTGAACCTTTTCAGTACAGTATCAATATACGTTGATTGGGATAATCCAAGCAACCTTTTAGATCTATCTCTATAGATCTTTATCCCAATGATGAAAGATGCTTCTTCCAAGTCTTTCATGGAGAACTATGATGACAACCAAATTTTTATTCCCTGTAATGCAGGGATGTCATTTTTGATTAAGAGAATGTCATCCACATACAAAATAAAAAATACTACCATAGAGTTATTAACCCATTTGTATATGCAGGGTTCCTCTCCATTCTTAATGAAGCCATACGTTCTGATCACTTTATCAAAATACATGTTCCAACTCTGAGATGCCTGCTTAAGTCCATAGATAGATCTTTGAAGCTTGCACACCTTAGACTCATCTGTGGATATGAAACTTTCAAGTTGTATCATATACACCTCATCTTCTAGCTCTCCATTTAGAAAGGCTGTTTTCACATTCATTTGTCAGATTTCATAGTCCAGATGTGCTGCTATCGCAAGTATAATCTGAATAAACTTGATTATTGTCATAGGAGAAAATATCTCGTCATAGTTAATATCATAACGTTGATGGTAACCCTTAACAACCAGATGGATTTTATAGGTCTCCATCTTTCTATCTGCGCCCCTCTTCTTTTTGAAGATCCACTTACATCCTATGAATTTTATCCCTTCAGGTGGGTCAACCAATGTCCATACATTGTTGATTTTCATGGACTCCATTTTCAGATTTCATGGCTTTCAGCCACTTATCAGAGTCAAACCTCTACATCGTATCTATATAGGTGATCGGATCCTCATTGTTCTCATCGAGTTTAACTGGATCCCATTCCGGATTAAGAAACCATAGTATCTATCTGATTGACGCAGTACTCTATCAGATCTCTTTAAAGATATTTCTATAATAGATTTTAGATTTGATCTAATCAAGTCTGACTCTATGGGTTTACTAGATTGTGTCTGTTCTTCTACCAATCTAACTTCATCAAGTTCAATCTTTGAGGCACTAGTTCCTTCACCAAAAAACTTCTTTTCTAAAAAGACAGTCTTATTGCTGACGAACACCTTCTGGTCGTCAGTAAGGTAGAAGTAATATCTCTTGGTCTCTTTTGGGTACCCTATAAATAGATATTTGTCAGATCTAGGTCCAAACTTGTCAGTTTTCAATCATTTGACATAAGCCGGACATCCCTAAATCCTCAGATGAGAGAGTGCTGGCTTACACCCTATCCACATCTCAGTGGTGTTTTACTTATAGACTTACTCATAACTTTATTTAAAATATAACAAGCCAACTTGAGTGCGTATCCCAAAAAAATCGGCAGACTTGCAAAGCCCATCATGGACCGAATCATGTCTAACAGAGTTCGATTTCTCCTTTCAATACACCATTATGCTGTGGGATTCCAGGAGGAGTCCATTGTGAGAGAATCTTATTCTCTTCTAAGTATGTCAAAAACTCACTAGAGATGTATTCTCCTCCTCAGTCAGATCGAAGAGTTTTAATACTCTTTTCAGATTGTTTCTCTACTTCATTACGGAATCATTTGAATATTTTAAATGATTCTGACTTATGTGTCATTAAGTAGATGTGCCATACCTCGATAGGTCATCTGTAAATGTAATGAAATAATAATATCCATCTCTAGCACTAGTGTTCATAGGTCCACATACATCAATATGTATCAGACTTACAACTTCACTGGCTCGCTCATCTTTTTCAATAAAAGATGATTTGGTCATTTTTTCAAGAAAATAGGACTCAAAGGTTGGGTGTGATTCACAATCACTAACTTCGAGAATTTTCTCTTGTGTCAACCTGTTTATTCTGTTCTTGTTAACATGACCTAACCTACAATACCAAAGGTAAATATCGAAGACATCACTAATTCTAGGATATTTGTTGGATGTGTACATTACACTAACAGGTTGTGATAATATGTAAATATCATTATTCAGTTGTTTATTCATCACGTTAACACCATTCATAATGATATTAAAATTATTTTTTTTATTAAAATTTTATAATCGTAAATGGCCAAAAGATCTACAAAAATAATATTCAATAAAAAAGAAGGATAAAAGTGACATTCACTTAGAACAATTATATTAGACTTGAATATAAGCTTAATAGTCCCTAACGCTAGAACTGAAATTGGTCTTCCATCTCCAATATTAAAGAATCTTTCGCCTTCTTCAAATCTCCTACTGATCTACAGACTCTGCAATGAATTATAAATATTAAAAGGACTTTCAGTATCTAATACCTAGGTAGTAAAATCATAAATTGAGAAATTATAAGGTGTTATCATATAATTATCTTGTCCAGCAACAACTTACTTCTTTCTCGGTCTGTTCAGATCCAGGAAGGTAATGTATTGAGGACAATTTCTTTTTCAGTGCCCCTGCTTCTTGTAGTAGAAGCATTCCGCCTGACTCTGATCGAACTTGAGTTTTTTGATCTAATTGGGCTTGGGTGCCTCAGCACTTTGCACCCTTTTTCTTGTTGTTCTTGTTCTTCTTTTCTTTCTTAAAGGATCGACATCTAGAAGAAGACCCTCCCACAACATTCATCGACTCCTTTTGGAGCTAGTGATCCTTCTCAAAGTTTGTAATAACCTCAGTAAACTGTGGTAATTAACTGCAGGCTTTGTCATTCAAAAATGAGTAAGGAAAAGAAGGTAAAACTTTAGAGAGTTCAGAATAGCATCTTTTTCCAACTGCTCATATAGGAGAAAGCCGAGCTTACTTAGGTGCTCAATCATCTCGATCATATACAATTCATGATCAGTGACTGATGCTCCTTCCCTCATTAGCGTTGAAGACGGCACAACTAATCTTGTGCCTCTCAACATCGTCGGTTGTGCTAAAGGACTCGTTCAACATTTGTAACATATCTTGTGGCTGATCATTCTCGAAACGATGGCTAAACTCATCATTCATTGCCGCTAGCATAATACAACAAATCGTAGTTCGATCATTGAGCCACTTCTGATAAATGTCTTTGATCGTGCTACATACATTCGGAGCTAGCTCTTCGGATGCCGGATCTGTCAATACATACAAAATCTGTTCGTGCTCCAGGACTATTTTGAGCTTTCAATACTAGCTATCAAAATTTAGTCCCATCAATTTATCACTATCTAATAGTGATCAGAGCGACAAGGTGGTAGCCATAATTGTAAAAGAAAAATTAGAACTTAATTAGTATATGAATTGATTAAGCCTAAAGATATGAATTTTAGTCTAAAGATTCTCCCACTATTTTATTTGAATTGATAGCCTCTACCTTCAACTCAAAAAATTACACTAATTCTTTAGTGGGTACTAGATCTACATGGACAGCACATGGGTCCGAATATGGCTCGACCAACTCCTGTGTACCCACAGATAGATTCTTAATCAATTATTTCATCAAATAATTTTTAGTATTCAATTTTGCCCCAGACACCTCTTCAGCAGGCGTGTGACGCCTCCACTGAAGGTTCTAGTTAGGTCCAACCATTAACATACCAAAATTTAGTGTATCTAACAAACGAGTGACCAGGCCCAAGTATGGCTCGGCCAATCTGACCATCATCAGAAAGATACAACTAAAACAACATATTATGAATGATAATTCCAATAGCCAGATGAGTACCAGGCGTGTGGTGCCTCCAATGATCATCTAAACCATTGGACTTGTTGGTGCAAAAATCCGTCTGCGCCGGAGAAGCTGGAGTCGAGAGAGTCGCGGTCGCCGTCGGGACCTGCAAAAGAAGTCTCAACCAGAGGTGGGGTTGCTCCGGCAAGACCCTCCGACGCTCAAGTCAGTTCTCTGCCTCAACAAGAATGGAGTGCTCGAACGAAAATTTTAGCAGAGTTTTGAGATAGAAAATGGAGCTTATAGAATAACGTATCTGGGGTTCCCCTTTTATAGACGGAGGGGCAACAAGTTGACAGTGACGCCTATAACCGTCTGGTCGTGGGCCGCTCAGAGTCAGGAAGAATTTATTACGGAGGGTAGTGGAGCGGGATCGTGGCTATCGCCGTGGCTCGCCACGTGGAATCAGTTACGGAGAGTGGAGTAGCGTCCGCTGTCGTGACTTGTCAGGGAGTGGTGGAATCGCACAGAATCCGCCGCAGGGAGTGGAGCAGAATCATGGCCGTTAATATGGCCTGTCAGGGAGTAATGGAGCTATGCAGGGTCCGCCGCAGGGAGTGGAGCAGAATCGTGGTCGTTAATACGGCCTGTCAGGGAGTAATGGAGCTACGCAGGGTCTGCCGCAGGGAGTGGAGCAGTGTTGTCCGTTACTATGGCCTGCCAGGGGGTCCAGACTTGTCGGCCGAAGTTTGGTTGGAGTCGGTAGCGAGGTCCGGTACCCGCAAAAGTTTGGGCGAGGTCTTCTCGCAGTCGGAATAGAAGATGGAGTCCGACTCTCGTAGAGGTCTGGATGCAGTCTACTTGCAGTTGGGGTCGTAGGCGGAGTCCGACTCCCGTAGGAGTCCGGGCGGAGCCTCCCTGTAATTGAAATCGAAGGCAAAGTTCGGCTTCCGTAGGAGTTCGGACAAGGCTTACCAGCAATAGAAGTTGTGGACGGAGCCCGGCTCCCGTGGGAGTCCGGGCGGAGTCTTCCTTGCAGTAGAAATCAGGTGCGAAGTCCGGCTCCCGTAGGAGTCCGGACAGAGCTTATCAGCAGTTGAAATCGGTGACGAAGCCTGGCTCCCATGGGAGTTCGGGCGGAGTTTTTCTTACGGTTGAGGCTGGGGATGGAGCCCGACTCCCGTAGGAGTCCGGGCGGTGCTTACCAGCAGTTGGAGTTGTGGACGAAGCCCGACTCCCGTAGGAGTCCGGATGGAGTCTGCTTATGGTCGGAGTTGTGGATGGAGTTCGGCTCCCGTAGGAGTCCGGACGAGGTCTGTCTGCAGCCGGAGAGATCAGGCTCCCATAGGAGTCCAGGCGAATTTGTTTGCAGTCGAAGTAGAAGACGGAGTCCAGCTCCCGTAGGAGTCCGGACGAAGTTTGCCTGCAGCATCCTCGAGGGGTCACTTCGAACACGAACATTGACTGGGGAGGTTTTACACCCAACACCAGTCTCCCTACTTCCGAGTTCGAGTTTAGAGTGAAGGAAGTACAGAAAATTTTCACAGCCGAAGTCGTTTCCTTTATCATTGTTATTGTTGTATCTCCTTCTCTCTATTTCTCTTCTTTTTCTCCTTTTCTCTCTTCTTCTTCTCTCTTTTTTTTTTTTTTTTGACATCATCCGTAGATTATCGGTAGTCATCACGTCGACTCGCCTTTCAGTTATCTTTCTCCTTCAACCTTAATTGCTCTATAATGTATATTGGATGAATAATACGAGAAGGAAAATTTCTGCTACCTCTTATACTCATGTGTTGAATTATCGCTTGTCGAACTTCTTTTCGGTCTTCGCATCGTTCGAGGGTACCCGATTGCCATCGTATTGACCCATCCTTTTCGTCCATGGCCGCAGATTTGTCTGGGGCCGCTCGGGTTTGGTGCCCCCATCAGGGCTCGGGCTCAGAGGTCTGATCTTTCGTCACCCCGAGGAAGTCTCATCTCGAGCTCATGTTGAGAGCTTCCTTGAGAGCTAGAGTCCTTGATAAGAACCTCAATCCTTGCTGAGACAGGGTTCTCTGCGTCTTCGACGTTGTTTGTTTTCCATTCATCACTGACGTGGTCCATCGCTTTCCTTTCTAGCCCCTCCTCCCTTTTTCTTTTTGTTTGGAATTTTTTCCCCGCTCTTGGTGGGGCTACGGGAGTCGGCTCCCGTAAGCGAAGTCAGGGCGAAGTCCGGCTTCCGTGGGAGTCCGGACGGAGTTTACCTGCAATTGAAGTCAGAGGCGAAATCAGGCTCCCGGATGGAACTTACCAGCAGTCGAAGTCGGGGATGAAGCCCGGCTCTCGTAGGAGTCCGGGCGGAGTCCACCTGCAGTTGGCGTCGGAGGCGAAGTCCGGCTCCTGTAGGAGTCCGGATGAGGTCTTCCTGGAGCCAGAGTTGGGGATGAGGTCCGACTCCCGTAGGAGTCCGGAGAGAGTCTACCAGCAGTCAAAGTCGGGGATGAAGCCCGGCTCCCGTAGGAGTTCGGGCGGAGTCCACCTGCAGTTGGCGTCGGGGTGAAGTCCGGCTCTCGTAGGAGTCCGGATGAAGTCTTTCTACAGCCGGAGTTGGGGATGAGGTCTGGCTCCCGTGGGAGTCTGGACGAAGTCCACCTGTAATTAAAGTCAGGGGCGAAATCCGACTCCCGTAGGAGTCCGGATGAAGTTTACCATTAGTCGAAGTCGGGGGTGAAGCCCGACTCCTGCAGAAATTCGGGCGGAGTCCACCTGCAATTGGCATCGGGGGCGAAGTCCGGCTCCCGTAGGAGTCCGGATGAAGTCTTATTGCGAAGGGGCCGCTGGGGAAGGTCCCCCCTTTTTCTCTTCTAGTCTTAAACGATCGGACTTTAATTGATGTCGGGACGAGGTTCTTTCCCTATTTCTGTCGTAACAAATTTCAGCTATGGTTAGGACGAGGTCCTCCTCTTGTCTCTAACGCGGCTGTAGGCGTACATATGGGCGTTGCTGGGCCTCTCCCCCATCCGGTCTAGAGAATCGGGCCTTCGACTTTGCTCAAGTTAGGGTGAGGTCCTCCTCCTGTTCCTAACAGGACTGTGGGGGCACATATGGGCGTTGCAGGGTCTCTCCCCCCATCCGGTCTAAAGAGAATCGGGCCTTCGACTTTGCTCAAGTTAGGGCGAGGTTCTCCTCCTGTCCCTAACAGGGTTGTGGGGGCGCATATGGGCGTTGCAGGACCTCTTCCCCCATCCGGTCTAGAGAGAACCGGACCTTCGACTTTGCTCATGTTAGGACGAGGTTCTCCTCCTATCCCTAACAAGGCTGTGGGGGCACGTTAGGGCGTTGTAGGGCCTCTCCCCCCATCCGGTCTAAAAGAACCGAGCCTTTGACTTTGCTCAAGTTAGGGCGAGGTTCTCCTCCTGTCCCTAACAGGGCTGTGGGGGCGCATATGGACGTTGCAGGGCCTCTCCCCCCATCCAGTCTAAAGGAACCGGGCCTTCGACTTTGCTCATGTCAGGACGAGGTTCTCCTCCTGTTCCTGACATGGCTGTGGGGGCGCATTAGGGCGTTGTAAGGCCTCTCCCCCAATCCGATCTCCAAATAATCGGACTTTCATTTTAGTTATGTTAGGATGAAGTTCTCCTCCCGTTTCTAACATAACCTTGTTTTAATTGTTTGAAGGGTTATCCCCAGTCGTAACAAATCCATGCCAAATGGGAGGAGCATGCAAAGTCGAAAGAAATTTATATTCAGGGCAAAGTCGTAAGCGATACCTTTACAGGTTTTTCGAGTTCCATGGTCGTGGAAGGTCTACTCCTCCTTGAGGCCCTCCGGCGATGGAGTCGATGGTCCCAATTGGAGGCCGACCTCCGGGCTGCTCCTCCCTCCTTGGCGGTTCAGGTTGCGGCAGGGCCCTTGGCTGATCTTCTCTACCCTCAGGCCGGCGTCGGATGAACCTGTCGAGTCGACCTCACCGGATGAGCTCCTCGATCTCGTCTCGGAGCTGGATGCATTCCTCCATGTCGTGGTCGTGGTCGCGGTGGTAGAGACAGAACTTGTTGGGGTTGCACTTTTCGGGGTGTATGTGCATCCTCTCTGGCCTAGGGAGCTGCTCCCTGACCTCCATCAGTACCTGGACCTTCGAAGCATTGAGGGGGCGTAGCTGCGGAATCTTCCCGGTGGAGAATCCCACCGAACCCCACGATCCGAACTTCTCTGCCTGCATACCCGGGGTGGGGTATGGGCACGCTTGTGCCCAGGAGGGGATCGAGAACGCGGCCGAGCTTCTCTCGACCTTTTTTCGACTGCGGGCTTACTCGAGTCTCCCGCCTGCCGCTCTCTCACGGTCTCCTCATCCTTCATTTTGAAAGCTTCTTCCGCACGGGCGTACCCTTCAGTCCGAGCCAACAAATCAGCAAAATCTCTGGGGTACTTCTTCTCCAGGGAGAACAAAAGGTCATTCTTCCGAAGGCCGCCCTTCAGAGTGGCCCTTGTACTGATTGGTCCAAATTCCGGACCTCCAGTGCCGCGACATTGAAACAGTTGATGTAGGCCCGAATGGACTCCCCTTCCCTCTGCTTGATATTGATGAGGGACTCCGAACCCTTCTGGAGGCGCCGACTGCTGACAAAATGGGCCACGAATTGGTGGCTCATCTGATCGAAGGAAAAGATAGCACCTGGCTTCAGCATCGAGTACCAGTTTCTCGTCGCTCCCTTCAAGGTGGATGGGAAGGCTCTGCATAGAATGGCGTCGGGAGTGCCATGATGCAGCATCATCGTCCGGGAGGCTTCCAGATGATCGACCGAGTCTGAAGTCCCGTCGTAGCTTTCGAACTGGGGGAGCTTGAAGTTTGGCGGGATCGGTTCCTGCATGATCATTTGAGAAAATGGAGGGTCAGTACAAATATCCTCACCATAAGCGGAGGGAGCGTGGCGGAGTTCTTCGATCCGTCGGTTCATCTCTTGGAGTCTCCGATCCAGAAAATCCTCTCAACTTCGGGTCTCGAGGGTCCTCTGGCAGAATGGGGGCAGGGATCTTCCAGGGGTGGAATCGTGATCCGATTGAGGGCTCTCCACCCTCGAGTTCGTCTTCCTAGGAAAGACGGGACGGCTGGTCCAAGTGGCCCGTCCCACCGTCGGATTCTGGTGTTCCGATGACACCCTTTCCAGGCGCACTGATGCTTGTGGCTGCCGCTGCTGCTGCATGGCCTGCACAGCTTCAGTGAGGCCTCTGACCTGCTGCTCTAGCAGGTCAAACTGCTCCGCGCCGACCGCCGTCACTGGAGGAGGAGGAGGAGGTTGGGAAACAAGAGGTGAGGCCGGAGCCTGAGATCTGGCCGCGGAGGCCGTGGATCGTCGCGTGGACGCCTTGCAGGGAGGCATCAAGCAAAGACCAAATGGAGGAAGGAGGAGAGGATGCCAAAAAAGATGCCCGGGGGTGGTCCCGTTGAGCGCTCCTTTAAGAATAAGGGTACCGCGAAGACACAGGCCCCTTCCTCTAGCGCCAATCTTGTTGGTGCAAAAATCCGCCTGCGCCGGAGAAACTGGAGTCGAGGGAGTCGCGGTCGCCGTCGGGACCTGCAAAAGAAGTCTCAACCGGAGGTGGGGTTGCTCCGGCAAGACCCTCCGACGCTCAAGTCAGTTCTCTGCCTCAACAAAAATGGAGTGCTCGAACGAAAATTTTAGCAGAGTTTTGAGATAGAAAATGGAGCTTATAGAATAACGTATCTGGGGTTCCCCTTTTATAGACGGAGGGGGCAACAAGTTGACAGTGACACCTGTAACCGTCTGGTCGTGGGCCGCCCAGAGTCAGGAGAAATTTATTGCGGAGGGTAGTGGAGCGGAATCATGGCTATCGCCGTGGCTCGCCACGTGGAATCAGTTACAGGGAGTGGAGCAGCGTCCGCTATCGTGACTCGTCAGGGAGTGATGGAATCACACAGAATCCGCCACAGGGAGTGGAGCAGAATCGTGGCCGTTAATACGGCCTGTCAGGGAGTAATGGACTACGCAGGGTCCGCCGCAGGGAGTGGAGCAGAATTGTGACCGTTAATACGGCCTGTCAGGGAGTAATGGAGCTATGCAGGGTCTGCCGCAGGGAGTGGAGCAGTGTTGTCCATTACTATGGCCTGCCAGGGGGTCCAGACTTGTCGACCGAAGTTCGGTTGGAGTCGATAACGAGGTCCGGTACCCGCAGGAGTTTGGATGAGGTCTTCTCACAGTCAGAATAGAAGACGGAGTCCGACTCTCGTAGAGGTCTGGACGCAGTCTACTTGCAGTTGGGGTCGTAGGCGGAGTTCGGCTCCCGTAGGAGTCCGGGCGGAGCCTTCCTGCAATTGAAATCGAAGGCAAAGTTCGGCTCCCGTAGGAGTCCGGACAAGGCTTACCAGCAGTAGAAGTTGTGGACAGAGCCCGGCTCCCATGGGAGTCTGGGCGGAGTCTTCCTTGTAGTAGAAATCAGGTGCGAAGTCCAGCTCCTGTAGGAGTCCGGACAAAGCTTATCAGCAGTTGAAATCGGTGACGGAGCCCGGCTCCCGTGGGAGTCCGGGCGGAGTCTTCCTTACGGTTGAGGCTGGGGATGGAGCCCGGCTCCCGTAGGAGTCCGGGTGGTGCTTACCAGCAGTTGGAGTTGTGGACGAAGCTCGGCTCCCGTAGGAGTCCGGACGGAGTCTGCTTGCGGTCGGAGTTGTGGGCGGAGTTCGGCTCCCGTAGGAGTCCGGACGAGGTCTGTCTGCAGTCGGAGAGATCAGGTTCCCGTAGGAGTCCAGGCGAAGTTTGTTTGCAGTCGAAATAGAAGACGGAGTCCGGCTCCCGTAGAAGTCCGGACGAAGTTTGCCTGCAGCATCCCCGAGGGGTCACTCCGAACACGAACTTCGACTGGGGGAGGTTTTACACCCAACAGGACTCATTATCACCCAACTTAATGGGAGGCTATGATCTAGTTATCGCCATAATTATCTCATTTTAGGGATCTAACAATTTTAAAAAATTTAATTAGTTGAATTGAGAGATGAGATGAGACTTGATCAATTAATCTTAATCCTACCACTGACTTCACCAAGTCAGATTTAAGAAGATCATGCATAAGCTGGTCCAGCTAACCAGTCATGAATCCTCCTACTAGCTTCACCAAGTCATAAAGAGGATTTAAGACAAGTTGAACTAGGGACACCTAAATCAATCATACTGATTTCTTAGTTAGCATGGGTCAACTCTAATCATTAAGTGATCTAATCAAAAAATGATTCACCATGCTAGTCAAATAAGTGAGATCGATTAAAGAGATATGTCATTAACTCGACATAGACTCAATCTATGCGAGTAGCTCCTAATTAATGATCACCGATCAAAGCTGCCATACTTATCTTAGACACCAATTGGTTAGTCATTTTCAATTTGATCAACTTATAGACTTAGATTCGACCATGGAGCTACGATCAAAGTCCATATTGGTCTAATCAAAGACATGGACTTGACCAACTACAACTATTGAAATTGATCAAGAGAAAAAATTGATCCAATTAGAATTAACTTTTAATTAGATTTGATCAATTACTAACATGGTATGAAGCTCTCACTGATGCCGAGCAGCTGCATAAGTATCCGACCTCTACGAATGGTCCACACGAAACTCCTCGGATCGATCAGCCCTTCGCAGGAGTGGTAGCTCACGCAGTCAACTTCTAATAGCAGATCTGACTTGATCTCCTTCTTCGATCACCTCAAACCTTTTTGATGTTGAAGATGGATCGAGAAGGATGCTGGATGGTAGAGAAAATTTAGATGGTGGAGAAAAGATGTGAGACAATTTAGATGGCACAAGAGATAGAGTCCTACTCATTTGGGACTCTGGGGTTTAACCAATTAGATTTCTTTCAAACCCAATCCAATTAGATCTAAATAAAATATGACGAACCTAATCTAATTAGGCTCTTATAATATTAGTTAAATTTGATCAAATCAATAAATTAATTGAGTCATAGATCCGATCAAATCAGGATATTTCTTTTTTACCGATTAGATCATCTTATAACCTAATCAGACTTGATCTGATTGAATCAAATTCAATCAGACTTGATCCAGACTTTAATGCTCAATCAAATTGAGCTAATTAATAATTTAATCATTAATTAATCCTCTATTAATGATAGAGTCCAAGTCTAGTAAGACTCTTCTCTAGAATCCCCATCCAGTGGGACTCTTCAGCAGAATCCCCATCGGGAACTCTTCACTAGAGTCCCTGTTGACTGTGTTGCCCAGCTATGCAACCCAAGAGGGGGGGTGAATTGGGTTTCTAAAAAATTTTAAGCCCAACAGATTACTTATGAAGAACAAAACAAAGACTTTAAATCAATATTAATTACCTAAAGCAGTATTGCAAGGATATAATAAAGAAATAAGATAAAGCGATAAAGCACACCACAAACACAAGGATTTATAGTGGTTCGGTGCTAACCTTGCACCTACATCCACTCCCCAAGATCCTACTTGAGAATTTCAATCCACTATCCTTTGTATTCAACCGAATACAAAACGTCGGAAACTCCGACACTAGCTATCCCAAGCTAGATCACTTATTTCTCGGGTACAAGTAAACCCAAAACACTCCGATTTCAGGTTCGGATCAACCTTTTCTTGTTTTGGAAATCCTCCAAAAACAAGAACAAAAAATTCACAAAGAGTTAGAAAATTTTGAGCACAGATTAATACAATAACAGCTCCTTAAATGAGCGAATATAACAATAAAAGCTTTACTCAAATGAAGAACCCCTTTTTCGTATTTTTTTCAAAGTGGATGAACGCTTGAATGCTTGAGAAGAGGTTGATTGTTGATTGAAGATCTCTTGGAAGCTTTGAACGATCTTTAGATCAAGGTTGAAACACTAGGCGTGAAGGATTCTCTCCTTGAAAGCTCTTGCTTTTCTCTTCACACTCTCTCTGGTATATTGTGGATCCTCTCTCTTTTTTTTTTGGATTTTTCGTTGATTCAGGCTTTTTCTTGCAAATTTCGGATCATCTCTTCTGTTCTTCTCTCTTTGATCTGCCGATTGATCTTCTTCTTTTTCTCTCCAATTTGATCTGCTATTTAAACTGTAATTTCTTTCACCATTTCAAGCATTTTGTAGCATTAGAAGCAAGAGAAATAATTTAGGTAGATAAAGAGCCGTTAGAGTAATTTTAGGAAGCATAAATGGCAATTAAAACGGGCAAAAAAATAGCCGTTGCTGATATTTTTCATCGCAGGGGTCGACTCATGAGTCGACTCATGCATCAGGAGTCGACTTCTGTTGCACAGACCAGAAGGTCTGATTTCTGGATTTTTCGGCTCAAATCAGCAGAGGTCGACTCATGAGTCGACTCATGCCTTGTGGGTCGACTCATGAGTCGACTCACAGGTCATGCCAAGTCAAAAATCCAGCGTGCCATGGAAATTTTTTGCGTGCCAATCAGCTCACAGTGCCATGAGTGGACTCATGAGTCGACTCATGCACTTCAAACCTTCATAACTTCAAAAATATAAGTCTAAATACAATGAAATTTTCATCAATAGTTTACAAATCATTTGTTCTATCAAATGATACTATCAAATCAGAATTTTAGTGAAATTATGATTTTGCCCTTGAAGAGCATAAGGACTTTTTCATTTTAAAATTATTTGTATCCCTTCAATCTGCTTTGTAATCATCAAAATTAATCGAGGAGCAACAATCTCCCCCTTTTTGATGATGACAAAATATTTGAACAAAAATATTTATGTTAATGCATTAATTTCAAAAGAATCCATTATAGGTGTATATGCTTGAAAAGAGTATGATTCTTTTGGCATGTAATATAAATGCAAAAATAGTTTGTCCATTTTCTTAAAGATTTGAAAAGGGTATTAGATCATTTTGAGTTTAAGATATATCAGAGCAAGAGAAGATAAATAACTTTTGCAATGTATCAGAGCAAAAAAAAAATAATTTTTACAATGATATCAGAAAAGATTTTACAATGTATCAGAGCAAGAAAATTTTGTAATATATCAGAGAAAATTTCACACTGTATTAGAGCAAATGTCAGAGAAAATTTCACACTGTATCAGAGCAAATATTATAATATATCAGAGAAACTTTCACACTGTATCAGATCAAATTTTATCATGTATCAGAGCAAGTTAAAAGAAATTTTAGGGTGTATCAGAGTAAATCAAATTTCTTAAGTTGTATCAAGGTAAATAAAATTTCAAAAGATGTATCAGAGCAAGTTTGAATTTTGAAATATATCAGAGCATAAAAAAAATACTTATTTGCATTGTACTTATGATTTTGCTTTTGATGGATGGCTTTTTGTTTAAGTTCTGTCTGATACCAAATTTCGATACCAAATTTCTCAAAGTTTTGTTTAATTTCTCCAATATTTGTTTCCCAATATATTTTTTTTAATCTTCCAATTTTTGTTTAATTTCTCAAGTTTGGTTTAATCTTTCAATTCTTGTTTTTGTTTAATTTCTCCAGTTTGGTTTAATCTTTCAATTCTTATTTTTGTTTAATTTCTCCAGTTTGGTTTAATCTTTCAATCTTTGTTTTTCTTTAATTTCTCCCCCTTTTTCTCATAATTTAGGGTTTTATTTTTTTTTAATTTCAATTTTTGTTTTTGTTTAATTTCTCCAGTTTGGTTTAATCTTTCAATTCTTGTTTTTGTTTAATTTCTCCAGTTTGGTTTAATCTTTCAATCTTTGTTTTTCTTTAATTTCTCCCCCTTTTTCTCATAATTTAGGGTTTTGTTTTTTTTTTTTTTTTAATTTTAATTTTTGTTTTTGTTTAATTTCTCTCCCTTTTTGACATCATCAAACATAGTTAACTCTTTCTTTTTCTGAAATATTTTTTAATTTCTTCCCCTTTAGAGTTTTTCACAGATGTTTGCTCCCCCTTAATATAGCAATTATCAACAGCAAACAACAACAAGGAGAAGACAATATTTCCACAAGAAGAAAATATATAACCAAAATATGATCGATATCATTACAAAGAGGTAGAAATATAGGTAAAAGATGATTCCATTAATATCATAATTGTTTCAATACATAAAATTCAACCAGCTAAATGTCAATACATGACCCCAAGGTATAGATCCTAGAACAAGACACTAACACCTAGGATCTAGTAAAGATCAAGATAAGTCAATGATCGGAGTCATCAGATATAGGGTGAGGAGATGATGGATCAGAAGTGCGTCCTCTATCCCGTCTGCCTCTGCCACGAGCAGGAGAGCGAGATGAACTGGGTGGCTGAGAACGCTGAGATGCTAGGGACTGAACAGAAAGGATGAGTCTAATAGAATCAAGTACGTTCAGTGCTCTGGAAACAGATTGAAGTAGAGCAGTGAACTGGGTGGTAGCATGCTCACTCGATCCTCGGATCTCTTTCCTCAGTAATTCATATCCACCTTCTAGAGCTCTTCTGAGCCTGCCAGCCTCTGTAGTGAGGTTTGTGACCTCAATAGTAGACTCCTGTGGCTGGGGATGGGCCAATGCAAGGACTTGCCCCTGCAAGTCAAGAACTCTGCCAGTCAATCTCTAGACTGTGTCCTCAAGCTACTGGATCCTGATGGACTGATCTGATATCATCTGAAACACAGTGGAGATGTGGGGAGTAATGGTCTGATCAGAAGAGGTAGCTCCAGGTGCAAAAGAAGTACTACCCCACTGGCTAGACAGCAAAGAAGCCACATGCTGAGATATATGCTCGATCTGATCGTCAGCCAGTCTGAACTCTGAATGAGGTGCTCTGCTCTCTGGCTGATACACTGGTGTGGGCATCCTAGTAAACTCAGAAGGGCCAGCCTCAGTATCAGGAATGAACTGGGTATCCGGTGATGCTTTTCTGAAGTAATGTACAGGAGAAGATGGACCTTCTTCTTCTACTCTGCCTTCAGTTCTATCTTCAGCTCTTTCCTCAGCTCTCTCCTCAGCTCTTTCTTCAGAGCCCTTGATCCAACCACCAACAGTCTTTGTAATTCCCATTCGGTGCAGGCTGTGTTGGTTGAAAGTGTCCACATGTGAGAGTTTGGTAGGTGTCTCCCCCTCACAGCTAACTCCAAACCTCCTAAATACTCTAGTAAGGGCCATACCATAAGGCAAGTGTGCCTTGGATCTGTTCAAAGTTTCTCTCATGGCCTCTATCATAAGTGCAGGGAGGTTTAGGGAGGTCTGAGTGATGATATGAAACATGACACATACATCTCTGCCAGATAGTAGATCATGCCTACCACTCCTAGGAAAGAAGAGTTTTGTTACAATCTGATGCAGGACCCTCATCTCAATGGATAATAGCTTTGCTTCCAATTTGTTTAAACTTCCTGAAAAAGCTTCTCCTAAGATAATTATGATCCCTTCTTCTTTAATTGGGAGTTCCATATATGAGTATCCTTCACTAGGCAACTGAAGTATATCTTCCAATTACCTAGAATCCAAGCATATGTCAATCCCCTTGACTGTTGAAGTCACTGATCCGTTTCCATAATGTAGGTTCTGGTAGAACTCTCTAACAAGGTCAACATAGGTGACTTCCTTAAGAGAGCAATAGAGTTCCCATCCTTGATTTTTGATCTTGATAGCAAAAGTAAAGCCTTCTTTCTCAAAGAATCGAAAATCTATATTTTTCCCGGTTTCTACTTTTCTATCAGAAAGAGAATTTACACTAGGGCTTATGGAGGATTGAGAGAGACCTTGAGCAGGTACTGAAACTGGAGTGGGAGCAGTTGAAGACTGAGCATGCCTTTTCTTTCGGACAACTTCTTCAGGCTCACGGATTGATTTTCTTCTTTGGGGAAGCTTCATCTTTGGAGCCATATCCAATAAAGTAGCAGACAAGAAGACTTGAATTGAGAGGAGGAGGGATCACAAGAGAGTAAAGAGGAATTTTAGTGGAGAAAAGAAGTGGATTTTGGAAGTTCGATGAAGTGCTAGGGCACGTTCCAACCGCGCCAAGCAATGCGAGAAAGCACGAGAAATCTCTTTTCCAAGGAGGCGATTTTTGGTGGAGAGTAGGAGGGAGAATTGCCTCGAGATAAATCCTTGGTTTTAGAGCAAGAAAGAGTTGGAAAGAACGGCTTTCGGAAGGAAGACGATGAGAAGATGAGTCGTCTCACAAACAGGGTTCCCGTTTAAAAACAATGAGCCCGTGGAAAGTTTGTGGGATTTACAAGTTTGCCATTGAGTCGACTCATGGGGGTCGACTCATGAAGTTCAGAAATTCAGGAAAAATACAAATAAATTCCAAAAAAATTTGAAATTTTGGGAGAAGGAATTTTGCTCAATGATAAGTTTTTAGAGTGATAAATCTGAGCTTTTGGGACCAGGATGAATGTTGAAAATTGAGCTCTAATCAATTCTTTGAAAATTGAGAAATTTTAGGCAAATGGATCTAGAATTCCTAGATTTCTCCTAATTTCACAGAATCTATCCTCACTAAGGGCCTTTGTAAAGATATCGGCTAATTGATTTTCAGTGCAAACATATTCAAGAATTACATTTCTGTTTTGAACATGTTCTCTTATAAAATGATGTCTTATTTCAATATGTTTGGATCTTGAGTGTTGTATTGAATTTTTAGATAGATTTATGGCACTTGTGTTGTCACATCTTATTGGTGTTTCATTAAGTTTGATTCCAAAATCTTCGAGTTGTTGCTTAATCCACAAGATTTGAGCACAACAACTTCCGACTGCAATGTATTCGGCCTCAGCCGTAGACAGTGCCACCGAATTTTGTTTCTTGCTAAACCATGAGATTAGGTTAACTCCAAGAAATTGGCAAGTTTCACTTGTGCTTTTTCTATCTAATTTACATCCAGTAAAATCAGCATCTGAATATCCTAACAAATTAATTTGTGAGTCCTTAGAGTACCATAACCCTATAGTTTGTGTACCATTTAAGTATCTAAGGATTCTTTTAACAGCATTCAAATGAGATTCCTTAGGATTAGATTGATATCTAGCACATAAGCAAACACTAAACATGATATCAGGCCTACTTGCAGTTAGATATAATAATGAGCCAATCATACCTCTATAGTATTTTAAGTCTACGCTTTTACCTTCATCATCCTTGTCAAGCTTACTTGAGGGACTCATTGGTGTGCCAATTGGTTTGCAGTTCTCCATTCCAAATCTTTTGAGTAGTTCCTTGGTGTACTTGCTTTGGGTGATGGAGATTCCCTCTTTTGATTATTTGATTTGGAGTCCGAGGAAGAAGGTGAGTTCTCCCATCATGCTCATCTCGAACTCTCCCTGCATAAGCTTAGCAAAGTCTTGACAAAGGAATTCATTAGTAGATCCAAAAATTATGTCATCAACATAAATTTGTATAATTAGCATATCATTTTGGTTTCTTTTAATAAATAGGGTTGTATCTACATTGCCTCCTGAGAAATCATTATTTAGTAGAAATTTGCTTAGCCTTTCATACCATGCTCTAGGTGCTTGTTTTAGACCATATAAAGCTTTATTTAATCTAAAGACATGATTGGGAAAAGCATGATTTTCAAATCCAGGGGGTTGTTCTACATATACTTCTTCAGAAATATATCCATTTAAAAATGCACTTTTAACATCCATTTGAAATAGTTTGAATTTCATAAAGCAAGCATAAGCAAGTAGAAGTCTAATGGCTTCTAATCTAGCAACAGGTGCAAAGGTTTCATCAAAATCAATTCCTTCTTCTTGATTATATCCCTTAGCAACCAGTCTTGCTTTATTTTTAATTACATTTCCATGCTCATCTAATTTGTTTCTAAAGACTCATTTTGTGCCAATTATTGAATAATCTTTAGGTCTTGTTACTAAGGTCCAAACATTATTTCTTTCAAATTGATTAAGTTCTTCTTGCATAGCATTAATCCAGTTATGATCATTTTCAGCTTCTTCAAAAGTTTTAGGTTCAAGTTGAGATACAAATGCACAATGATTAAGTACATCTCTAAGTGAAGAACGGGTTTTTACCCCATGCATAGGATCACCGATAATTAACTCCTTAGGGTGGTTGTGAACATACCTCCATTCCTTGGGTAGGTCATTTATACCTTGAGGTTGTTCTTGAATTTCTTCACCTCTTTCATTTTGTTCGTCTTCTTGATCCTTGTCTTCTGGAGTTGCTGAATCTTTCAGAGTGATCTCCTTTATACCTTCTATTAGTGGATCTGCATCATCAACACCCTCATTCTTCCTTGAAGGAAGATCGTTAGATTCATCAAAGACAACATGTATGGACTCCTCAACTACTAAAGTTCTTTTGTTGAACACTCTAAATGTTTTACTAGTGGAGGAGTAACCTAGAAAGATTGCTTCATCTGATTTTGCATCAAATTTATCAAGTTTTTCTTTGCCATTATTTAATACAAAACATCGGCAACCAAAAACATGAAAATATGCAATATTTGGTTTTCTTCCTTTCCAAAGTTCATAGGATATTTTCTTTAAAAATTGTCTAATTAAAGCACGATTTAAAATGTAATATGCTGTGTTAATAGCTTCTGCCCAAAAATATCTTGGAAGGTTGCTTTCACAAAGTATGGTACGGGCCATTTCTTCTAAGGTTCTGTTTTTCCTTTCAACTACCCCATTCTGTTGGGGTGTCCTAGGAGCAGAGAAGTTATGGCCAATTCCATTTTCATCACAAAAATTTTCAAAATCATGATTTTCAAATTCTGTTCCATGATCACTTCTAATATTTTGAATTGAAAACCCTTTTTCATTAGTGACTTTTTGATGAAATTTAGTGAAAATTTGAAAAGTTTCATTTTTGTGAGCTAAAAAGAAAACCCAAGTAAAACGAGAGTAATCATCTATTATTACAAATCCATATCATTTTCCTCCTAGACTAGTGGTTCTAGTTGGTCCAAATAAATCCATATGTAAGAGCTCTAAAGGTCTAGAAGTTGAAACAGTATTTTTGGATTTAAATGATACTCTAGTTTGTTTACCTAATTGGCATGCATCACAAATTCTATCCTTTTCAAAATTCAGTTTTGGCAAACCGAGAACTAAATCTTTTTTAATTAATTTTGAGAGAGAATGCATGCTAATGTGTGCAAGTCTACGATGCCACAGCCAACTAGTCTCATTTATTTTAGCATTTAAGGAAACAAGGCATTGCATGTCTAATTTAGTTAAATCATTCAAGTCTACCATATAAACATTGACATGCCTATGTCCTATAAATTTAATGCCATCGTTAATAGGACTCGTCACAATGCAAACAGATGATTCAAAACTTACTTTATACCCTTTATCACAGAATTGACTAATGCTAAGTAAGTTATGCTTTAAACCTTTAACTAATAAAACATTCTCAATGTATTTGGAGGGAGTGATACCAATGTTACCTATCTCGATGATCTTTCCTTTGCCATTATCTCCAAAGGTGACCATCCCTCCATCCTTAGCATCAAGCGTGATGAATTGTGATTCATCACCAGTCATGTGTCTCGAGCATCCGCTGTCAAGATACCATTTTCTGTTTCTTTCTTGGGATGCTAGACACACCTGCAAGCAAAGGTCAAGTTTCTGTCTTAGGTACCCAAGCTTTCTTGGGTCCTTTCAGGTTAGTCAGAATGGTTCCTTTTGGAACCCATATTTTTTTTGTATTTGCATATTTGTTAATAAGACATGTATATGATTTATGTCCTATTCTTCCATATTTAAAACAAGTAATATTTGTAGACTTGTTACTTGAATAATTTACATAAATATCCTTCAGAAATTTTTGTTTCTTCAGGGGTTTATAACCAAGTCCAGCCTTATCATATATAGCTTTCTGATTTTCAAGGATCATATTTAGTTTGTTTGAACTTAAGGTGAACTTATCTACTATAGATTTCAGCTTGTTCATTTCATCCTTTAAGTTTTGATTTTCTTGAATCAAGGTGAATTTTTCAATTGAAAGATTTTCAGCTTGTTTTACTAAGGACTGATTTTCCAATTTTAGCTCTTTGTTTTTCTTCCCTAGTTTCTTTAATTTCTCAATTGAATCATAGAGAGCTTCATGCAATTCTTCAAAAGTAAATTCACTAGTGGATTCAGAAGTTACCTCATTTTCGTGTGCCATCAGGCACAGGTTGGCTTGTTCTGTTGAGGTTTCCTCGTCGGAGCTTGAGTCATCACTCGCACTCCAGGTCACCATCATTGCCTTCTTTTTGAACTTCTTTGGACCTTTCTTCAATTGTGGACATTCGGATCTGAAATGTCCTGGCTTCTTGCACTCGTAGCATATAGGGGGTTGATCTTTCTCCTTTTCTTTGCTTTGATCTCCTTTTGTGAATTTCTTTCTCATCCTCTGTTTCCTTTTTCTTAGAAACTTCTTAAATTTTCGGGTGATGAGAGCCATCTCTTCATCCTGATCTTCATCTTCAGAGTCATCTGTTTCATAATCAGGCGAAGTTGTGGATTTGAGGGCAATGGTTCTTTTCTTTTTGACTTCATCCTCTTGATGTTGCTTCATGCTAAGTTTATGAGTCATCAAGGATCCAAGAAACTCTTCTAGAGGTAGAGTGTTCAAGTCCTTTGCTTCTTGGATGGCAGTCACCTTTGCTTCCCAAGTTCTTGGCAGTGACCTGAGAATCTTCCTTACAAGTTCACTGTTAGTATAAGATTTGCCAAGACTCTTTAAACCATTGATTATATCAGTAAAACGAGTAAACATAGCAGTTATGGACTCATCATGCTCTATTTTGAACAATTCATATTTATGTACAAGCATGTTTATTTTAGACTCTTTTACTTGATTTGTTCCCTCATGGGTTACTTCTAACTTATCCCATATTTCTTTAGCAGATGCACAAGTAGAAATACGATTGAATTCACTAGCATCTAGTGCACAATAAAGAACATTCATGGCTTTGGCATTTAATTGTGCCAATTTCTTGTCAACCTCATCCCATTCTTTCTCGGGTTTGGTTGATTCCTCACTATCTATAATCTTGGTGGGTGTGTGAGGACCATTCACTATGATACTCCACATATCATAGTCGAGTGCTTGTATGAAAATCTTCATCCGAGCTTTCTAATAGGTGTAATTAGACCCATTGAAAAGTGGAGGTCGGTTTGTTGATTGCCCCTTGGCTAGAGAAATACCGACATGGGTTGCCATAGATCTTTGGCTCTTTGATTGTTAGATCAAAGAAGGGCTAGAGCACCGGCTCTGATACCACTTGTTGCCCAGCTATGCAACCCAAGAGGGGGGGTGAATTGGGTTTCTAAAAAATTTTAAACCCAACAGATTACTTATGAAGAACAAAACAAAGACTTTAAATCAATATTAATTACCTAAAGCAGTATTGCAAGGATATAATAAAGAAATAAGATAAAGCGATAAAGCACACCACAAACACAAGGATTTATAGTGGTTCGGTGCTAACCTTGCACCTACATCCACTCTCCAAGATCCTACTTGGGAATTTCAATCCACTATCCTTTGTATTCAACCCGAATACAAAACGTCGGAAACTCCGACACTAGCTATCCCAAGCTAGATCACTTATTTCTCGGGTACAAGTAAACCCAAAACACTCCGATTTCAGGTTCGGATCAACCTTTTCTTGTTTTGGAAATCCTCCAAAAACAAGAACAAAAAACTCACAAAGAGTTAGAAAATTTTGAGCACAGATTAATACAATAACAACTCCTTAAATGAGCGAATATAACAATAAAAGCTTTACTCAAATGAAGAACCCCTTTTTCGTATTTTCTCAAAGTGGATGAACGCTTGAATGTTTGAGAAGAGGTTGATTGTTGATTGAAGATCTCTTGGAAGCTTTGAACGATCTTTAGATCAAGGTTGAAACACTAGGCGTGAAGGATTCTCTCCTTGAAAGCTCTTGCTTTTCTCTTTCACACTCTCTCTGGTATATTGTGGATCCTCTCTCTTTTTCTTTTTGGATTTTTCGTTGATCTCAGGCTTTTTCTTGCAAATTTCGGATCCTCTCTTCTGTTCTTCTCTCTTTGATCTGCCGATTGATCTTCTTCTTTTTCTCTCTAATTTGATCTGCTATTTAAACTGTAATTTCTTTCACCATTTCAAACATTTTGTAGCATTAGAAGCAAGAGAAAATAATTTAGGTAGATAAAGAGCCGTTAGAGCAATTTTAGGAAGCATAAATGGCAATTAAAACAGGCAAAAAAATAGTCGTTGCTGATATTTTCTGTCGCAGGGGTCGACTCATGAGTCGACTCATGCATCAGGAGTCGACTCATGAGTCGACTTCTGTTGCACAGACCAGAAGGTCTGATTTCTGGATTTTTCGGCTCAAATCAGCAGAGGTTGACTCATGAGTCGACTCATGCCTTGTGGGTCGACTCATAAGTCGACTCACAGGTCGTGCCAAGTCAAAAATCCAGCGTGCCATGAAAATTTTTTGCGTGCCAATCAGCTCACAGTGCCATGAGTTGACTCATGAGTCGACTCATGCACTTCAAACCTTCATAACTTCAAAAATATAAGTCCAAATACAATGAAATTTTTATCAATAGTTTACAAATCATTTGTTCTATCAAATGATACTATCAAATCAGAATTTTAGTAAAATTATGATTTTGCCCTTGAAGAGCATAAGGACTTTTTCATTTTAAAATTATTTGTATCCCTTCAATCTGCTTTGTAATCATCAAAATCAATCTAGGAGCAACAGACTGGAACTCTTCAGATTAGCCAAGTGATCAGAGAAAATTTTCTAATGTGTGTGACCCCATAGGTTCGAACTTAAGTCGGTAGCATAGAAACTGATTTCTGTACCAATCAGAGTATCCATCTAGCAATGGTACCCGACGTCCGGATAGGTCGAATGTATGCTAAGCAATACTCAAGAACCTATTTGAATATAGTTACCGTATAATTCATCCCTTCGACCTAAATACTCAAGATGATCTAGGGTTTAACTGCCAACCCTGATATGGTCATCCACATTGTATTTTAATTTTCAAAATCCATCACATGGATTACCCCGATCAAGATTTTACTGAATTGAAATATACTGATACATTAACTCCTACTTATTCGGAGGGATCAATTTCATATTGACTTACATACTGACTTCATAAGTACTTGACTATGTTCAAAAATCTTTCATCACTGAATTAGAAATTTAGGTAGTCTGGCACCAAAGCATAGTGAGTTGCTTGCAAGTCATCGTGGTGATCTTAGGTCAGAGAGATACTTATACATATATCCCTTCGGAGTGACTCTTGATAGTAGAGTACTCCAGAGTTGGTCACGTTCAATAAAATGTACTCCTATATTTCATTTGCATGCCATACCAGCATCTCTACGCTCTTTGGTTAAGAGGACAACCAACCTACATGGCACACAATGACCTACACTTGATATGTCTATCATCTTAGTAATAGCGTATCATTTGATCGTGAACTCATTTAAGGACTAAATGATATATCCTCCTATATCGAATCAAATAGTCTTAAGGACTTCATCACATAACAAGAGTACAAAATGAGATGTACACAGTGATGAAAATCAAATAATATTTATTAATTCAACAATTCATATACAATTACAATGATAAGCATAACTGTCAAAAGGCTGACGATTGACTTTGGGACATAATTTTTAACAACTCTCACTTAAACTAAAGTCAATCGGTGCAATATCATATACCCATCTGTGATTTGTAGTCTTCGAACTCCTTGATGTCGAGGGCTTTAGTAAATGGGTCGGTTAGATTTTTCTTTCTGTCGATCTTCTGAAGCTCGATGTCACCTCGATCTTCTGAAGCTCAATGTCACCTCGATCCACGATCTCTCAGACCAGGTGGTAGCAGCACAAAATATGCTTGGTCCACTGATGTAGCTTTGGTTCCTTCACTTGAGCAATGGCACCAGTACTGTCGCAGTACAACAAGATGGGGCCATCAAGGGAAGGTGCCACTTTGAGCTCATTGATGAACTTTCATAGCTACATAGCTTCCTTCGCAGCATCGAATACCATGATATATTCCACCTCACAAGTAGAGTCGGCCACAGTGTGCTGCTTGAAACTTTTTCAGTAAATTGCTCCACCGTTCAGGATATAAATATATCCTGACACATTCTTACTATCGTCATGATCTGACTGAAAACTGAAGTCTGTAAACTCCACAAGTTTTAGGTCAGATTCTCCATAGATAAACCATTGATCCTTAGTATTTCTCAAATACTTAAGGATGGTCTTTACGATATTCCAGTGATTTTCATCTGGATCGGACTGATATCTGTCACTACTCCTAATGAGTATGCCACATCTGATCGCGTACATGTCATGACGTACATAATAGATCCTACTGCCAAAGCATATGAAATTCTACTCATACGCTCTCTCTCTCTTAAGGAGTTGTCGGACAATCACTCTTCAAGAGAGAAATTCTTTGGCCTATTGAAAGATAGCTTTTTTTAAAATTTTTCATGCTGAACCTTTTTAGTACAGTATCAATATACATCGATTGGGATAATCCAAGCATAGATCTTCATCCCAAAGATGAAAGATGTTTCTTTCAAGTCTTTCATGGAGAACTGTGATGACAACCAAACTTTTATTCCCTGTAATGCAAGGATGTCATTCCTGATTAAAAAATATCATCGACATACGAAATAAAAAATACTACCACAGAGTTATTAACCCATTTGTATATGCAGGGTTCCTCTCCATTCTTAATGAAGCCATACGTTCTGATCACTTTATCAAAATACATATTCCAACTTCGAGATACCTGCTTAAGTCCATAGATAGACCTTTGAAGCTTGCACACCTTAGACTCATCTGTGGATATGAAACCTTCAGGTTGTATCATATACACCTCAACTTCTAGCTCTCTATTTAGGAAGGCTGATTTCACATCCATTTATCAGATTTTATAGTCCAGATATGCTGCTATCATAAGTATAATCTGAATAGACTTGAGCATTGTCATAGGAGAAAATATCTCGTCATAGTTAATACCATAACGCTGATGGTAATCTTTGACAACTAGACGAGCTTTATAGGTCTCCATCTTTCTGTCTGCGCCCCTCTTCTTTTTGAAGATCCACTTACACCCTATGAATTTTATCCCTTCAAGTGGGTCAACCAATGTCCATACATTATTGATTTTTATGGACTCCATTTCAGATTTCATAGCTTCTAGTCACTTATCAGAGTCAAACCTCTACATCGTATCCATATAGATGTTCAGATCCTCATTGTTCTTATCGAGTTTAGCTGGATCTCCATCCTGGATTAAAAAATCATAGTATCTATCTGGTTGATGCGGTACTCTATCGGATCTCTTTAAAGATATTTCTATAATAAATTTTGGATTTGATCTAATCAAGTCCGACTCTATGGATTTACTAGATTGTGTCGGTTCTTCTACCAATCAAACTTCATCAAGTTCAATCTTTGAGGCACTAGTTCCTTCACCAAGAAACTCTTTTTCTAAAAACACAGTCTTATTGCTGACGAACACCTTCTGTTCGTCAACAAGGTAGAAGTAATATCTCTTGGTCTCCTTTGGATACCCTATAAGTAGATATTTGTCAGATCTAGATCCAAACTTGTCAGTTTTCAATCGTTTGACATAAGCCGGACATCCCTAAATCCTCAGATGAGAGAGTACTGGTTTACGTCTTGTCTACATCTCAGTGATGTTTTACTTACAGACTTACTCAAAATTTTATGTAAAATATAACAAGCTGACTCGAGTGCGTATCTCAAAAAAAAATCGACAGACTTGCAAAGCCCATCATAGATCGAACTATGTCTAACAGAATTCGATTCCTCCTTTCTGATACACCATTATGCTGTGGTGTTCCAGGAGAGGTCCATTGTGAGAGAATCCCATTCTCTTCTAAGTATGTTAGAAACTCACTAGAGATGTGTTCTCCTCCTTGATCAGATCGAAGAGTTTTAATACTCTTTCCAGATTGTTTCTCTACTTCATTATGGAATCATTTGAACATTTCAAATGATTCTGACTTATGTATTATTAAGTAGATGTGCCATATCTCGATAGATCGTCTGTAAATGTAATGAAATAATAATATCCATCTCTAGCACTAGTGTTCATAGGTCTACATACATCAGTATGTATCAGACTTAAAACTTCACTGGCTCGTTCGTCTTTTTCAATAAAAGATGATTTGGTCATTTTTTCTAGAGATAGGACTCACAGGTTGGGTGTGATATACAATCACTGACTTCGAGAATTTTTTCTTATGTCAACCTGTTTATTCTGTTCTTGTTAACATGACCTAACCTACAATGCCAAAGGTAGATGTTGAAGATATCACTAATTCTAGAATATTTGTTGGATGTGTACATTACACTAACAGGTTGTGATAATATGTAAATACCATTGTTCAGTTGTCTATTCATCATATTAACACCATTCATAATGATATTAAAATTATTTTTTTATTAAAATTTCATAATCGTACATGATCAAAAGATCTACAGAAATAATATTCAATAAAAAAAAAAGACAAAAGTGACATTCACTTAGAACAATTACATTAGACTTGAATATAAGCTTAATAGTCCCTAACGCTAGAACTGAAATTGATCTTCCATCTCCAACATTAAGGAATCTTTCATCTTCTTCAAATCTCCTATTGATCTGCAGATCCTACAACGAATTATAAATATTAAAAAGACTTTAGGTATCTAATATCCAGATAGTGGAATCACAAATTAAAAAATTATAAGGTGTTATCGTATAATTACTTTGTCCAGCAATAACTTGCTTCTTTCTCGATCTGTTCGGATCCAGAAAGGCAATGTATTGAGGATAATTTCTTTTTTAGTGCCCCAGCTTCTTGCAGTAGAAGCATTCCGCCTGACTCTGGTCGGACTTGGGTTTTTTGATCTGACTGGTCTTGGGTGCTCCAGCACTTTACACCCTTTTCTTGTTGTTCTTGTTCTTCTTTTTTTTCTTAAAGAATCGACATCCAGAAGAAGACCCTCCCACAACATTCATCAACTCTTTTTGGAGCTAGTGATCCTTCTCAAAGTTTTGCAGTAATCCCAGTAAACTGTGGTAGTTAACTGCAGGCTTTATCATTCGAAAATGAGTAAGAAAAGGAAGGTAGGACTTGGGTAGAGAGTTCAAAATAGCATCTTTTCCTAACTGCTCATATAGGAGAAAGCTGAGCTTGCTTAGGCGCTCAATCATCTCGATCATATACAATTCATGACTGATGCTCCTTCCCTCATTAGTGTTGAAGATGGCACAACTAATCTTGTACCTCTTAACATCGTTGATTGTGCCAAAGAACTCGTTCAACATTTGTAACATATCATGTGGCCGATCATTCTCGAAACGAGGGCTAAACTCATCATTTATCGCCATTAGCATAATACAACAAATCATAGTTCGATCGTTGAGCCACTTCTGATAAGTATCTCTGACCGTGCTACGTGCATTCGGAGCTAGCTCCTCGGGTGCCGGATCTGTCAATACATACAAGATCCATTCGTTCTCCAAGACTATTTTGAGCTTTCAATACTAGCTATCAAAATTTGGTCCCATCAATTTATCACTATCTAATAGTAATCGGAGCGACAAGATGGTGGCCATAACTGCAAAAGAAAAATCAGAACCTAATTAGTATATAAATTGATTAAGTCTAAAGATATGGATTTTAATCTAAAGATTCTTCCACTATTTTATTCGAATTGATAGCCTCTATCTTCAACTCGAAGAATTACACTAATTCTTTAGTGGGTACTAGAATCTACATGGACAGCACATGGATCTGAGTGTGGCTCGACCAACTCCTATGTACCCACGGATAGGTTCTTAATCAATTATTTTATCAAATAATTTTTAGTATTCAATTTTGCCCCAGACACCTCTTCGGCAGGTGTGTGGCGCCTCCATTGAAGGTTCTGGTTAGGTCCAACAATTAACATACCAAAATTTAGTGTATCTAACAAACGAGTAATCAAACCCAAGTGTGGCTCGACCAATCTGACCATTATCAGAAAGACACAACTAAAACAACATATTATGAATAATAATTCCAACAGCCAGATGAGCACCAGGTGTGTGGTGCCTTCAATGATCATCTAAACCATTGGACTCATTATCACCCAACTTAATGAGAGGCTATGATCTAGTTATCGCTGTAACTATTTCATTTTAGGGACCTAACAATTTTAGAGAATTTAATTAGTTGAATTGAGAGATGAGATGAGACTTGACCAATTAATCTTAATCCTTCCACTAACTTCATCAAGTCAGATTTAAGAAGATCATGCATAAGCTGGTCCAGCTAACCAATCATGAATCCTCCTACTGGCTTCACTAAGTCATAAAGAGGATTTAAGACAAGTTGAACTAGGGATACCTAAATCAATCATATTGATTTTCTAGTTAGCATGGGTCAACTCCAATCATTAAGTGATCTAATCAAAATATGATCCACCATACTGATCAAATAAGTGAGATCGATTGAAGGGATATGTCATTAACTCGATATAGACTCAATCTATGCGAGTAGCTTCCAATTAATGATCATCAATCAAAGCTGTCATACTTACCTTAGACACCAATTGGTTAGTCATTTTTAATTTGATCAACTTATAGACTTGGATTCAACCACGGAGCTACGATCAAAGTTCATATTGGTCTAATCAAAGATATGGACTTGACCAACTACAACTATTAAAATTGATCAAGAGAAGAAATTGATCCAATTAGAATTAACTTTTAATTAGATTTGATCAATTACTAACATGGTCCATTATCAATGATTTCTAATCCTAGGTCTAACCAAGTTAAATGGACTTGACTCGAGCTAACCCATTAATTCATGAGTTATGAAATTAATGCCTTAGATCTTTGATTCTTAAATCTAGATTGCTTAATTTTTAATTAAGTTTTGGATTGATATGAATTCGAGTTCGGTGTTTGAAAATAATTTTTAATTTTATAAATATTTTTATAATCAAACATCTAATAATCAAAATTTTAATTTCAGATTTAATATACATTATTTTAGATCTAAAATAAGATTTTAATTTTTTTTTCATTATTCATCATCATGAAAAAGATCACGCAGCAACCCTATATGCTATAGGAGATCCCATCGAATGGATAAATAGGATAGTAAAATTTTGATTTCTCCTATGATCGGATGGCTATGACGATCTATTCAATCAGATTACTATACTACTCAGATTTAAAATTAACTATTTAGATCTAGTCTAAATAATTAAAATCGATTATATACAAAAAAATTTATATCATAAGAAACCTTACTCTGATACCATTTGAAGAAAAAATGGGTAGTTCAAAGCATGTATTTTTAAAATTTTACAGCAGAATAATAAAAGATTAAATATTTAAATTTTCTAAATATATCTTAGATCAAATTTAAACTACCATTAAGAATCTATGATATAAAAAATTTATATATAAAATCTGAAATAAAATAAAAAACTGCATCGATCACATTGATGCCCTGAATTTGATCTAATCTTTAGATTATATTGGTAGAGTTCAGAACTCATCACCTTTTCACAAATTGATGATCACCACTGCTGTTAAGTATGGTATGAAGCTCTCACTGATGTCGAGTAGCCACACAAGCTTCTGACCTCTACGGATGGTCCACACGAAGCCCTTCGGATCGATCAGCCCTCCGTGGGAGTGCTTGCTCATGCAGTCGACTTCTGATGGCAGATCTGACTTGATCTCCTTCTTCGATCACCTCAAATCATTTTGATGTCGAAGATGGATCAGAGAAAGATGCTGGATGGTGGAGAAAATTTAGATGAAAGCTCTCTTTTCTTTGATTTTTTTCTCACCTAAAAATTTAGAATAGTTCTAGGTCTCTCACCCAAGAGGAGAATGGTCTCCTCTTTTGTTCACGCCAAGGAAGAAGGAAACCCACCAAATCCTCATGTCTCAAAAAAGTATTTTTGATTCTATTTCTCTCTGGTATCTCATGGTGAAGAGCTCTCTTTTTTTGACATATAAAATTGTAGCCTTTTTATGGTTGTCGCACAAACCAGATAAAACAGGATAAGAGCTGGAGTTTGTTGCAATTCAAACTCTTTTGAATTTCAATTTGACTCCAACTTTTTTTTACCCTTATCTAACTTAAAGAGGGACTTACCAAAAAAAATTAGGTATGAAAATTAGTTAGAAAGATCTCCTTTTCTCATATACAATAGACCCCTTCAAAAGTAGCCAACATATGGAAAGATATGGATAAGGTTTTAAGTTGAAATTCAGACTAATTTGAATTCAAATCAATACCAATCAATTTCTATCCTTAATGAGTGACAAAATAAGAATTATTTTATAGTTTTATCACATACAAACTGATTTTGTGTGGTGGGAAAAGGCATGAGATAATTTAGGTGGCGCAAGAGATAGAGTCCTACTCATTTGGGACTTTAGGGTTTAACCAATTAGATTTCTTTCAAATCCAATCCAATTAGATCCAAATAAAATATGATAAATCTAATCTAATTAGATTCTTATAATTTTAATTAAATTTGATCAAATTAATAAATTAATTGAGTCATAGATCCGATCAAATCAGGATCATTTCTTCCTTACCGATTAGGTCATCTCATAACCTAATCAGATTTGACCTGATTGAATCAAATTCAATCAGACTTGATCCAGACTTTAATGCTTAATCAAATTGAGCTAATTAATAATCTAATTATTAATTAATTTTTCATTAATGATAGAGTCCAAATCTAGTGGGACTCTTTTCTAGAGTCTCTGTCCAGTGGGACTCTTCAGTAGAGTCCCATCAAGTGGGACTCTTCACTAGAGTCCCCATTGATTGGGACTCTTCAGATTAGCCAAGTGATCGAAAAGAAACTTTTAATGTGTGTGATCCCATAGGTTTGAATCTAAGTCGGTAGCACAAAAATTGATTTCTGTACCAATCAGAGTAACTATCTAGCAATGATATCCGATGTCCGGATAGGCCGAATGTGTGCTAAGAAACACTCAAGAATCTATTTGAATATAGTTACCATATAATTCATCCCTTTGACCCAAATGCTCAAGGTGAACTAGGGTTTAACTGCCAACCCTGATATGGTCATCCGCATATTTCAATTTTTAAAATCCATCGCATGGATTATCCTGGTCAAAGTTTTACTGAATTGAAACACACTGATACATTAACTCCTACTTATTCAGAGGGATCAATTCTATCTTGACTCACACATTGACTTTATAAGTACTTGACTATACCCAAAAATCTTTTATCGCTGAATTAGAAATTAAGATAGTCCGGCACCAAAGCATAGTGAGTTGCTTGCAAGTTACAGTGATAATCTCATGTCGGTGGGACACTTATATCTATATCTCTTCAGAGTGACTCTTGACAATAGAGTACTCCGGAGTTAGTCACGTTTAGTGAAATGTACTCCTATATTCACCTGCATGCCATACCAACATCTCCACACTCTTTGGTTAAGAGAACAACCAACCTATATGGCACACAATGACCTACACTTGATATATCTATCATCCTAGTAATAACATATCATTTGGTTGCGAACTCATTTAAGGACTAAACGATATATCCTCCTATATCGAATCAAATAGTCTGAAGGACTTCGTCACATAACAGGAGTTCAAAATAAGATGTACACAGTGATAAAAAATCAAATAATATTTATTAATTCAATAATTCATATACAATTACAATGATAAGCACATCCGTCAACATGCGATGATTAGCTTTGAGACACAATTCTTAACACATGTGTCCTCCAGCTGACCGTCCCGATACCTCTGAACGTACAACTCGATCTGTTCGGTAGATAAACAGTGCCTTTACTATTCTCCAGGGAGTCAAACAGCTCCTCTCTGTAATATACATGATGGATGCATGCAGAATCTAATATCCACTGCTGGAAAGAAGTAGATACCTCATCAGATATCTCCAGGACATCTCCCTCTGAATTGCTACTGACTGTCGCTATAGCAGCCATCGTCCGATTTTTGAGTTGAAAGCAATCTCTGACTAGATACCCCAACTCGTTACATGGTAACACCTGATTTTGCTCAAGTCTCTCTTGGACTTGGATCGACCTCTTCGCGATCTCCTGTCCTCCATCTATCGCCTGAAGGGAAGCGTGGTGGGTAATGTGCATGCATTTTTAAAAATTTTACGGTAGAATATATATAGATTAAATAATTTAACCTATAATGCATGCATAAATCAAATCTAAATTATCATACAGGATCTATGACATCAATTAATATGCATGTATGCACATCTGAAATCTAAAATTCAGCAAGTATAGGATATATCTAATTTATATTTAAATCATATCAAAATATTAATTAAATATAAAACTTTATACTTGAGTGTGGATAGCAGATCACCACATCAAAAATTTATGATAGATGGTTCTTCATGATGCTTGGCAGCCGCACATGCGACCGGCCTCTATGGGTATCCACACGAAGCCTTTGTGCTGATCGATCTCTCCGAAAGTGCTAGCTCGTAAGGACACCATCTTTTGGCTGATCTAAGAGAAACATGATAAAATTGAAGAATAAGAAGATCCTCTTTCTTTCTTCTTGAATCCATGCATCTGATCTCTACAATAGATATCAAGAGAAGAATCCTTTCTTCTCAATTTTCCACATATAAAAGAGAACCTTTCTCTCTTCCTTTCACGCCCTTAAGAAAAACTTTTTTTTCATAATTTTTTATGATAAAAATTAGATCTAATCTAATTTCTCATGTTAAAAATTATATAAAATTCTAAGTTTTAAAAAAAATCCAAAAGAGAGATCCAAGAGAATAACCGTTCTTCTCTCTTCTTCTCCATTTTTCTTTTTGATCTAAAACTCCAAGAAGCCTCAAACATCCAACCAAATTTTTTTGATATATATTTTTTTAAAATTTTTATATAAAAAATCAGATCTAATCTAATTTTTATCTTTAAAAAAATTAAAAAAAATTGAAAGAAGAACTCCTTCTTCTTCAAGGCTGCGCACAAGAAAAAAGATTCATCTTCCTCGATTTAGAAATCTAAAGAGCCCCAAACCCCAACCAAATTTTTTTGATATTTTTTTTAAAATTTATATATTAAAAATTAGATCTAATCTAATTTTTATTTTAAAAAAAATTTAAAAAAATCTAAAAAAAGAACTCTTTCTTTAAGGCTGCGCACAAGAAAGAATATCCTTCTTCTTCCTTAATCTTTCTCTCATTGGGAAGAATTTTTTTCTTCAATTTTTTACTATAAAATTAGTAGAGAAGTCTCTCTTTGATGCATAAAAACTAGCAACAAAATCTAAAGAAGAAAAAGAAGAAGAGAGGGTAGGCGTGAGGAGTTTGGGGCATCCAACTCTTGGACGCCCCCTTGCCTTTTTTTTTCTTCTTGGGTGACCACAAGGTGAAGGATGCCTCTTCCTTTTTCATGAGAGGAAGAGAAGGTGCACAAGAAAGTGGGGTGTGGGGTTTCTTCTTAACGTGAAGAGATGTGGTGGCGTAGAGTATCTTATTATTAGAAAATGCTATGGTTTCGTACGTGTAGTTCAAAACTTTTTTTAGACATCTACGCAGTGAAAATAAATAAATAAAAATAATTTTAATTTATTCACATATCAGATTAGATCTAAAAATTATAGTAAAGATATTGATATGAATATATACCCATGATCTGATATCTGAAATAGAAAAATAAACTGTTAGAAAAATAAAATGAAGATCGAATCTCCATACCTCGGATCCTGTGGATGTCCTGGGTTCTGATCGTACCCACATACGCACCCGACCTCTACTGGTATCCACACGGAGCCATCTGATCAGAGCACTGAGATCACTAATGTGCTAGCATCTTATAGATCTCGCTCCTCATCCATGGATCTTGATCTCAACTTTCATATCTTAAAAAAGCAGATCGCTGTACGAACTCTTTCGCGCAGATTCGACGGGATCTGAACCAGATCACCATGAATAGAAGAAGAATCCTTCTTCTTCTCTTCTTCTATCTCTTTTTCTCTCTTAGATCTAATCTCTATCAGATCTGAATGTTAGATGAAGGGTAGAAGGGAGGAGGAGGTGTTGGGAAGGAAGGGAAGATGTAAGAAAGAAGCACTCTCACCTTCACATCAAAGACCTCACGCCCTCTCTTGTTTTTTGTCGCACCATATTTTTTTCTCACACACACCAACCTCATCACACCCTAAAAGATCAAATCTTATTCAATCTAAGGGGTTGAAAGCAAAACAAAAATTGAAAAAGGTGGAGATAATGTTGCATTTCAAGAAAGAAATCAAAAACTCACAATTAGCGCACGTCCAGCATTCTCCAATTTTTTTTTATCATACAAAAAAGGCTTCCATACTTCAATTAGAGAGATTTCTATCTTATTTTAAATTAAATTCAAATAAAAAAAAAATTGGATGAAAAAAACTTCCAGATAAGGCGAGGCACCAATTATTGGCGCCCCCTCTCTTTTCACGCATGTGAAGAAAGAAGGATGAGAAAAATAATATCTCACTTCTCTTTTTGGTATGATTTTTAGTAAAAGAGTCTCAAAAAACTTGAGCTCTCCAAGTTATGATTCATCTGGTTCAAATAGAGCCTTAATCGGATTCAAATTGAGTCCGAAACGAGTCGAATTCGAAAAGACTATCAAGTCTGATCCAATCAAGCTTGAAATCCAAGTCTGATTTGGATAATTGAATCTAATTAATATTAAATTAAATTAAATTAAATTTTATTTAAGTTAATTAAAATTTAATTCATAATTTAATCAGTTTCAAAAAAAAATTATAATAATTATAATTAAGTCCCTACACTAACAATTAGCAGCTGCCAAAACTGTAATGCTTACAAATTAGCAGTTTTTAATATTCAAACTATCAATCTAATTGATAATTTAAATATGATCCAAACTATTGATCAGGTCATGCTCCTTTTGTGTATGACCCCTCAGATTTTATTCTATCTGGTAGTGAGACATACTGTGATCTCTATCACAATATCATCGAAACTCTTTTCGATGGACTAAAATGATTCCAACTCACCTCAACAAAGATCGTTGATTCAAAAATGATCTTAGTGAGTTCTCACGATCCACCAGTGACATCTAGCAATGTGTAGTGGCAACCCAACAGAATAGAAAGGTGAACCCCTAGGTACAGTTATTGTGTGATACAATCTCTCTATCGAGAGTCCCGACTTGATGGAGGTCATAGAGAACTCATCAAACCCCATCGTCAGTCATATGTTAGATTGACTCGACTCGAATTCATTTGTAAATTCATGAAAACTCTTTTTCAGTATTTACACTTACTCTGGCCAGAGATTTTCTAAACTCAGTCTTACGAATTGTGTAGAACTTCTCCTTTTCTACCAAGATCGATAGATTCCATCTAGGTGCATCCTACTCCAAACAGCAAACTTAAACCTACATAGCCAACATACACAGCAAGGACCCATATGGCTAGGGATCAAGAAAACATGCAATCAAACTATACGCCTCACTGTAAATAGCCAACACATCGCAAGTCAAAGGATCAGTCACACCACTACAGCATCGAGAAAGATCACTGACGAGTGAGTAGACATCCAAGTGGTTTATAGGACAAATCATCTTTAAGAATATACAAAATCATCTTTGTTAATTTATATAGGATAAATCATGAACACATAAATATGATTGGTTATTAAGACTGCCCAATAAGTATAAAATATGTCCTAGAGAAAAGTATATGTCAGCCAAGATTGGCTTCTAAGGCACGAATCCAACAAACTCTCACTTGTACTAAAGTCAATCTGCCATATATCTGAGCCCCATCTTCTGAAGATAGGGTTCAGTGTTTAGCTGGCTAAGTGACATGGGCCTACCACTATCATGTGGAGTCTACTCTCTTCATCTCAATGTATTTCTACTTGAGATACTCGCATATATCTATTCTAGGTGCATGGACTTCTGGTGAGATCTTAGCTCCTTAGCAAGGGCTATGGACCATTATCTTTGCAGTATAATATCATAGTATCTAATGATATGACATCTAAGTCTGCAACTATCATAAGAACCATAATACATCTTGCACATCTATAGCATATTCAGCTTTCACTGATCGATTATTTGGAATCCTTCCAATAAATCAAACCAATATAACTTAAGAATACATACTGATGTAGATATTCTACCATCAGTATTAGCGTATCCTCCCACTCTTAGCTCGATCCCTTTAGTGCTTCTCAAGTACTAAGAGATATTTTTACAGCAATCCAATACTCCCAGCCTGGATTCAACTAATATCTACTCGTGACTTTCACAGCAAGATATACCAAGTCAAGTACATAGCATGGCATACACCTATGCCCAAGAGGATAACGGATCTCTCTTAAAAGTTTCAATGTTGAACTTTTTCAGCACATCTTCTATGTACTTATCTGTGAAAACCAAACATTCTTTTAGGATCTATCTCTATAGACTTTTTATTTTCAGAATGTTTGACCTAGGTCTTTGAAAAAAAAAATTTATATGTAACCACAACATAACTGATGTTAGTACGGGACCCTCCCATTGATGTTCATGTAACTACATGATTCCTCATGTCATATCGTTGTAGGTTTTGGGATCATCCCTATGTTCTCAATCTCTTTTGAGAAATACTTTCTCTAAATCCTTTGTAAGAATACCAAGTATCTTTCTAAAGGATAGAAAATCCTACTAGATCGATGAGATGGAGGAAGTACTACATATACTGGCTCATCTTAAATAGATTGTATAGGTCTTGTGACTCATTGTTCTTAAGAGATTTCTCTTTGATTTCATTCTCCCACTATTTCCAAGAAAACAGTATGATTGCTCACAATCACATTGTAAACCATTGGAAAAAGAAAGTGATATCTCAAACACCTTTTGGGATATCCTATAAACAAGTTTTCAAGACCTATCCTCTAACTTGTCCATCATATCATATCTCATCTGGTACGGTGAAACCAATTTTAGAGAAAATCTAATTTAAATTTCAAAAATTAAATCTTGTTCTTAAAGAAACAATAGTTAAATTAGTGACGTTCATGATGGATCGGATCATATCTGATATAGTGCCATCGCTTCTCACAGATACACCATTGAGCTGAGGTGTACAAGGAGAATTCCATCATGACACTATCATTTTCTTTAGATAACCGATAAATTTTCTATTTGGTATTACATCTTCGATCTGATCGAAGTATCTTTACAATTTTTTTGATTTATCTTTTCTACTTTTCATCTGAATTTTTTGAACCTTTCAAAGTCTTTCAAAATTGTATCTCACATATATACCTATACCATGACTGTTCATCGGTAAAGATGATGAAATAGTGATAACCTCCTAGTCTGGCTCAAAATGGGCCATACACATCATATGTGTACTAGGACAAGTATCTTAGTGGTCTTAGTCTTTTAATTTATAAAGGACAGTTTGGTCATTAATCCTCAAAGAGATGATTCACAGACTAGATATGACTTAACAGTCAATGAGCCCAAAAGTCCATTTTCTTCGATCGGCAAATCATTTCTTTTCATATATGACCTAGCCAAAAAAACCATCTATATACTTCAGGTATCTAGTTCTGAATCTCTCAGACCCAATGGCATTCATTATTTTGCTCAAATAATTTTTTACAAATGCATCACACCATGCAAATGACAAAAATTAAATTCAAACGGTAATCACTGAGATTAGGTGCTCACAGCCGCATTGTAACTTTTGCACAATTGCCAACTCAAAAGAGTCACTTCACCTTCTCTCGATCTTCTTCCTTCCTTAGACCTTATGTTAAAGTGCGTAATATGCACTAAAGTCTAATGAAAAAAAGAAAATCGTAAGATTAATTTTGAGTAATTTGACATACTTTCCAAAAGCATGTCAATATTTCTTTAGGTTTCTCAAGTACGTACCTCTAAATTTTTCAAGGTCCCTTAGTTACAGCATATCGATCAATTTAGTTAAAGTGTTATAATATTTATTGTTGCCCAGTTATGCAACCCAAGAGGAGGAGTGAATTGGGTTTTTAAAATTTTAAAGTTAATTTAGAACCACAAGGATTAAGTAATAATAAGCAAGTTATGTGTAGTAAGTGATTTAAGCTAAGTATAGAAATGAGATGCAAGAATGCAAGAAAATAAAAAAATTTAGATAGAGAGAAAGTATGCACACTATAAACAATCAAGATTTATAGTGGTTCGGTGCCAACCTTTCACCTACATCCACTCTCCAAACTCCTACTTGAAAAATTAAATACACTAAAACGTATTCAACAAGAATACAACGTCGGTACCTCTGACTCTAGCTATCCCAAGCTAGAATACTTATTTTTTGGATACAAGCTAATCCAATATAATTCGATTCAAGATTCGAATCAACCTATCCAAGTTTTGGAACCCTTTCAAAATGAAAGAACAAGACAAAAATAGAGTATAAGAGTTAATGACAAGAAAATATAAGTTTAGCTCCTTTAATGAGCAAATAAAATCTTAAATACACTCTACACAATAAAGAAGAAGCTTTTCTGATTTTTTTCAAGATTGTTGAAGACTTGAATGAGCTCTTGAGAGGTTGGTGAACTTGAAATGAAAGCTTCTTTTGCTTAAAGAGGACTTTTTAATTAGGGTTGAAATGAATGCTTGAAAACTTTATCTTTTTTTCTCCTTCAAGTGCCTTTATATCTTTAATGAATGTTAGAGAGAAATCTGGACAGGATTAAAACCGTTGGAGTGTATTAAATGAGCATTAAATACGATCAAAATGAGCTGAAAAACTACCCGTTATGAAGATTTTCTGTCGCAAGAGTTAACTCATAGGATCATCCCCTGCACAGGGGTCGACTCATAGGATCGATCTCTGTGGTGCAGAACAAAAAGTGACTGTTTTATATCTTTAACTTGCACAGTCAACAGAGGTTGACCCTTAGGATCATCTCCTTTGGATGTGCCAGCCAAAAATAGCATACCGTTCAGTCCCTTTTGATAGGGGTCGACTCATAGGGTCGACCTTTTTTCTTAAACTTGATTTTCTCTCAAAATATATATCCAAAAAATATGAAATTACCTTCAATAGATCACAAATCTTCTGTTCTTGCTCTTGAGGCTTTCGAATCAAAATTTGATAAAATTATAATTTTACCTCTGAAATACAATAAATATTTTTTCAAGCCAAAATCATTAGTAACCCTCTCAAATATTTTGTAATCATCAAAATCAATTCATGGAGCAACAATCTTCCTCTTTTTGATGATGACAAAATACTTGAACAAAAATAAAATATAACATATATAAAGTATTGATTAAAAATTTTTAAAATTTATGAAGATGCATCACTTAAACATTATAGTCAATTATTTGAATAAAATACATCATGAGTAGTTTGAAGATTAGTTTAAAAATTGCTTATAAGATTATTTTCTTTAACACATTTGCTTATTGTCCGATTTTATTTCTCTACTCTTCCTTTTTTATAACATCAATTAAGATCTTAAGAGGTTTTTAAAGAAAAATAAAGAAGACTTTCCCTCATTATAGCAATCATAAAGGATATTTCAATTTGCTCATATAGAAGATATTACTGTTCATAATATTTCATAACATATATATGAGGTATTTGTCATATCACATAATTAAGATATTTCAATTGATGTCATTCATAAAAAATCAATTCAAATGACATTCATAGAAGTTAAAAGCATATATATATATATGTATCCAAAATATGACTGAATACTTAAGTGTCACAATACATAAGAGTCAAGTCAAAATACATAGGCCATACAAAAGTCATGGATAACAAAAAATACAACTTTCCATGAGTTAATCAGCCAACAAATACAAAGGCCATAAGCTAGATCCTAGACATAAAAGACTAACTATGCTAGATCTAATAAATATCATGGCTAGAGATATCAGAATCAGAGATATGATGAGGAGTCTTAGGATCAAAGCCACGGGCACGTCTTCGACCATGTCTGCCTCGATCATGGATAGAAGTACTGGCATAAGCAGAAGGGTGAGAAGGTCTTGGAGCTTGGGAAGCTATGGACTGTGCTAGGAGAAAAAGTCTGATGGTATCCAATTGTTCCAAAGCTCTCGATATGGACTGCATCAAGGCACCAATCTGAGTAGAGACAGCCTCACTGGAGTCTCTGAACTCTCTCCTCAAAAAATTAAAGCCACTCTGCAAAATGCCTCGAAGCCTAGCCACCTTTGTAGACAGGTTGGAGACCTCCATAATGTTCTCTTGCGACTGGGGATGGGCTAAGGCTAATACCTGTCTCTGCAAATCCAAAACTCTATCCGTCAGTCTCAGAATATATCCTTCAAGCTCTTCAATTCGTACGGACTGAGTTGTAAGCATCTGAAAGATGGTAGAGATATGAGGGATCAAGGTCTGGTCTGAAACAGCCTGAGATGTCATCCTCTGAGTAAAATCTGAGGTGGCAAACTGTTGGGATAAAATGAAAGCAACACGCTGGGACATCAACTCAATCTGATAGTCTACAAGTATAATCTCTGAAGGATCTACTCTGCTCTCAGACTGTGGTACAGAAGCATCCCTCCTCACTGACTCTGAGGGACCAACCTCATGATCAAATCCAAAATAAATATCAAGAGATGCTCTATGATCACTAGGAGGTGAAGACGGTCCCTCCTCCTCTGCTCTCTCCTTAACACCCTTCGATTAACCACCATCAGTCTTTGAAAAACCCATACGGTGCAATATGTGGCGGTTGATGGTGTTAGAATGAGATAATCTGGTGACTGTCTCTCCCTCAAAACAAACTCCGAACCTCCTAAAGATCAGGATGAGTGCCATACCATAAGGCAAGTGAGCCTTAGACCTATTTAGGGTCTCCCTCATGGCCTCAATCATCAGAGTAGGAAGGTTCAAGGGGGTCTTGGTGATCACATAGTACATGATGCATATATCCCTACTAGATAAGAGGTCATGCCTGCCACTCCTAAGGATAAAAAGTTTGGTCACCATGTGATGCAAAAGTCTTATCTCTACAGAAGGTATTCTTGCTTCTAATTTATTTAAATTTTCAGTAAATGCTCTTCCTAAAATAACACTTAATCCCTCTTCCCTGATTGGAAGCTCCATATGAGTATAACCTTTATAAGGCAAATACAAGATTTGTCCCAAATGCAATGGATCAAGAACAATGTTAACACCTTTCACTGAAGACTTTACTGTTCCATTGTAGTAACTTAAATTTAGATAGAATTCTCTGACCAAATTAACATAAATATTTTACTTCAATAGACAGTAAAACTCTCATCCTTGACTTTTAATTTTTGATCCAATTGAGAACCCCTCTTTTTCAAAAAACTTAAAATCTATGTTCTTCTCGGGTTCTACTTTTCGATTGGAGAGAGGTACCCTGCTTGGACTAAGTGGAGACTGTGAAGAAGCTGGAGCAGGACCTGAAACTGAGGTTGGAGCAGGAGAGGGCTCGGTTGCCATTCTTTTTTTGTACACATCCTCCTCTAACCCACGAACAGACTTTCTTCTCTGTGGTAGCTTTAATTTGGGAGCCATTTCGGACAAGAGAGACTTGCAAATAATTTAGGAGACCTAATGAGAGGTAGAGTGGAAAGAATTTTAGAAGAAAAATAAGGATTTTGGAGAGATGGACCGTCGGTTTGGAGAAGAGGGTTTGAAGCTAAGGTAAGCTTGATCTGCCCAAACAAAGAAGAAAAAAAAAAGGGATTAAATTCCAAAAAGGGCAATTTGAAAGGGGAAACCCAATGGGAAGAGGGATTTAAGAGATTTTTGCAGTTGAGAGAGTAGAGAGGGAGGAGATTTTTGTTCGATGGGATGAGGAAGACGAAAGGGGTCGGCTCTTTTACAAATGTTGATTTTTTAATAAAACAGAGCGTCCGATGAGTTTTAATGAAAATTACAAGTTTATCCTAGGGTCGACCCTATAGGTCGACATGACTAGAAAAATTCAAAAAAAATGATGAAAAAAATTTCAAAAAAATTTGAAACTTGAGAGAAGGATGTCTATTTAAGAGATAGATCATATGAAGGATAGTTTTGAGCTTTTAAGAATGGAGAGATAAGAATTAAGCTCAAAATTTGGTTCAATGAATTTTTGGCAAAAAAAATTTAGAATCAAAAAGATACTTAAGCTGATGGATCAAAGATTCTTAGTTCTCTCCTAATTTTATAAAATCTATCTTCACTTAAGGCCTTGATAAAGATGTCAGCCAATTATTTTTCAGTACATACATAATCAAGAATTATATCATAATTTTGGATATATTCTCTTATGAAATGATGTCTAATTTCAATATGCTTTGATCTAGAGTACTGAATTGGATTTTTAGTTAGATTAATAGCACTAGTGTTATCACATCTTATGAGAGTTTCATTGAATTTGATGTCAAAGTCCTCAAGTTTTTTCTTAATCCACAAGATTTGAGCATAGCAACTTCTGACTACAATGTATTCGGCCTCGGCTGTAGACAGTGCCACTAAATTTTGCTTTTTGCTAAACCAAGAGATTAAGTTAACTCCTAAAAATTGGCAAGTTTTACTAATATTTTTTTTATTTAATCTACATCCAGTAAAATCGGTATCTGAATATCCAATTAAGTCAATTGATGAGATCTTAGAATACCATAATCCTAGAGTTTATGTAACTTTTAAATATTTAAAAATTTTTTTAACTGTATTTAAATGTGATTCTTTTAGATTTGATTGAAAGCGAGCACATAGACAAACACTAAATATACTATCTGGTCTACTAGTAGTTAAATACAATAAGAAATCAATCATGCCTCTATAAAGTTTTAAGTCTACATTTTTACCTCCTTCATCCTTGTCAAGCTTACATGATGGGCTCATGGAGGTACTAATTACTTTGGAGCTCTCCATTCCAAATCTTTTGAGTAGTTCTTTTATGTACTTGCTTTGGATGATGGAGATTCCTTCTTTTGTTTGTTTGATTTGAAGTCCGAGAAAGAATGTAAGTTCTCTTATCATGCTCATCTCGAACTCTCCCTGCATGAGCTTAGCAAAATCTTAACAAAGAGCTTCATTAGTAGACCCAAATATAATGTCATCAATGTATATTTGTACAACTAAGATATCATCATGATTTCTTTTAATGAAAAAGATTGTATCTACATTTCTTCTTGAAAAATCATTATTAAGCAAGAATTTACTTGACCTTTCATACCAAGCCCTAGGTGCTTGTTTTAAATCATATAATACTTTGTTTAATTTGAAAATATGATTAGAAAAAGTATGATTTTCAAAATCAGAAGGTTGTTCTACATATACTTCTTCAGCAATATAACCATTTGAAAAGCACTTTTGACATCCATTTGGAATAACTTAAAATTCATAAAGTATGCATATGCAAGTAAAACCTAATTGCTTCTAATCTAGCAATAGATGTAAAGATCTTATCAAAATCAATTCTCTCTTCTTGATTATAACCCTTTGCAACCAATCTTTCTTTATTCCTAATTATATTTTTATGTTCATCCAATTTATTCCTATATACCCATTTTGTGTCAATTACTGGATAATTTTTAGATCTTGATACTAAAGTCCATACATTATTTCTTTCGAATTGATTAAATTTTTTTTATATTGTATTTATCCAATTATAATCTTTTTCAGCTTCATCTATGATTTTAGGTTCAAAATGAAAAATAAATGCAAAATGATTGTATGCATCTCTAAGTAAAGAATGAGTTCTTACTCCATGTGTAGGATCACTAATGATTAATTCTTTAGAGTAATTATGATCATACCTCCATTCTTTGGATAGATGATTGGTACCTTGAAGTTGTTCTTGTTGTTCTTCACCTTCATCCTCTTGTTTATTTTCATGTTCTTCTTCATTTTGAATTATTGAGTCTTTTAGACTGAGCTCCTTCATCCCTTCTATAAGAGGATCTGCATCATCAATACCTTCACTCTTTCTTGAAAGAAGATCATTAGTCTCATCAAAAATAATATATATTGACTCCTCTACTACTAAAGTTCTTTTGTTGAAAACTCTAAAAGCTTTGCTAGAAGAGGAGTAACTAAGAAAAATAGCTTCATCGAATTTTGCATCAAACTTTTTTAATCTCTCTTTACCATTGTTCAAAACAAAACATCGACAATCAAAAATATAAAAAAATATAATGTTTGATTTTCTTCCTTTTCAAAGCTCATAGGGTATCTTCTTTAGAGTTGGTCTAATTAAAGTATGATTTAAAATATAACATATCGTGTTAATACTTCCGTCCAAAAGTATCTTAGGAGGTTGCTTTCACATAGCATGGTACGGGCCATTTCTTCAAGGGTTTTATTTTTTTTTCTACTATCCCATTTTGTTGGGGTGTCCTAGGTGCTGAAAAATTATGGTCAATGCCTTTTTCATCACAAAATTTTTTAAAATCTTGATTTTCAAATTTGATTCCATGATCACTTCAAATATTTTGAATTAAAAATTTTTTTCATTAGTAACTTTTCGATAAAATTTTGAGAATACATGAAAAGTTTCATCCTGATGTGCCAAAAAGAAAATCTATATAAAACGAGAGAAATCATCAATAATTACAAAGTCATATCATTTTTTACCTAAACTAGCAGTTTTAGTGGGTCCAAATATATCTATGTGTAATAATTCTAATGGTCTAGAAATTAAAATAATATTTTTAGATTTGAATGAGACTTTTGTTTATTTATCTAGTTGGTATGCATCATAAATTCTATCCTTTTCAAAATTTAATTTTGGTAAACCGGTAATCAATTTTTTTTTAATAAATTTTGAAAGTGAATGTATGCTAATATGTACAAGCCTACGGTACTCAAGGCAACTAATCTCATTAATTTTGACATTCAAGGCTACTAGACATTGCATGTTTATCTTGAAAAGATCATTCAAATCTACCATATAAATATTGCCATATCTATGCCCAACAAATTTAATGCCTTCATCATTGGGACTAGTTACTATACATAATGAAGATTCAAAAATAACTTTGTATCATTTATCACAGAATTAACTAATACTTAATAGATTATATTTCAAATCATCTACTAATAAAATATTTTCAATATACTTGGAGGGAGTGATACCAATGTTACCTATATCGATGATCTTTTTTTTTGCTATTGTCTCCAAAGGTGACCATCCCTCCATTTTTTACATTAAGTATGATGAATTGAGATTCATCACCGATCATATATCTTGAGCACCCACTATCAAAATATCATTTTCGATTTATTCTTTGAGATGTAAGACACACCTATATACAAAAATCAAAATTTTACTTTAGATACTCAAGTTTTCTTGGATCCTCTTTGGTTAGTCACAATGGTTCCTTTTGAAATTCATATTTTCTTCATATTAAAATTTTTTAATTTGCTAAAAAAATATGTATAAAATTTATATCCTATTTATTATATTTAAAGTAAGTATATTTAAAAATTTATTACTTGATGAGTTCATAAAGATATTTTTCAAAATTTTTATTTCTTTAAAGGATTATATCCAAGACCGCTTTATCATAAATGATCTTTTGATTATCAAGTATTATTTGAAGTTTATTTGAACTTAAAGTAAATTTTTCTACCATAGGTTTAACTTAGTAATTTTATTTTTTAAATTCAGATTTTCTTGTGTCAAGATCAATTTTTCATTTGAAATAATCTCATTTTCTTTTAGTAAAGATTGATTCTTTGATTTCAATTATTTGTTCTTTATCCCTAACTTCTTTTGATAATCAACTAGATCATAAAAAGCTTCTTGAAGTTCTTCAAAAGTAAAGTCATTAGGAGTTTTCAGTATTTACCTCATTTTTATGTGTCATAAGGCACAAGTTGGCTTGTTCATGTGAATCTTCTTCTTCGGAGCTTAACTCATCACTATCACTCTATGTAACTATCATAGCCTTTTTCTTGAACTTCTTGGGGTTCTTCTTAAGTGTAGACATTCGGACCTAAAGCACCCCGATTTCTTACATTTATAACAAATAAGGGGCTGCTCCTTATCCTTCTCCTTGCTATGCTCCCCTTTTGTAGGTGGCCTCTTCCTCATCTCTTATTTTTTTTCTTCAAAAATCTTTTAAACTTTCTAGTGATGAGAGCTAATTCTTCATCTTGCTTTTCATTTTCTGTTTCATCGGATTCCTTATCGAGTTGAGCAGTAGATTTGAGGCGATTGTTCTCTTCTTCTTGACATCTTCTTCTTGATGTTGTTTCACGCTTAGCTCATATGTCATTAGTGATCCTAGAAGCTCCTCCAAGGGTAAGACATTCAGATCTTTAACTTCTTGAATTGTGATCACTTTGGCCTCCCAAGTCTTTGGTAAAGACCTAAGAATCTTTCTCACAAGATCGCTGTTAGAATAAGACTTACAAGACTTTTTAGACATTAATAATATCCGTATAAAATGAGTAAATATTTCAGTTATTGATTCATCATGCTCCATTTTAAAGAGTTCAT
>NC_025993.2:141420339-141517483 GCF_000442705.2 Elaeis guineensis
CAACCATAATCAAAGCAATTGCAAGAATCAATAAACACTAAGACAACATGGGATCCTTCTACAGCGCGATCCAACGGACGAAATCTTCCAGCGCCTTGATCGGACGGTCCGCGACGCATCCGACCTGATCCCATCTCTGCAGCGCGATCCAACGGTAGTGCTTCACCCAGATCATGATCCGACGGCCCATAATCACTTTCGGCTTGATTTATTAGATGAATTGGGTCCTTTAGATGAAGATCGGACGGCTGAAACAATTTCTAGGATTTCTTGATGGATTTAAGTACTTTTTGAGCGAGATTTGAGCCCCTAAACCTCCCTAACAGCCCTCTAAAACCTCTTAGTCCCACATCTAAAGTTTTGAAAACCTTATAACCCCCAAATGCCTATAAAAAGCCCCCAAAGGCCCTTGTTTTAATGATTCTTGCCTTCCGATCAAGCTTGTAACCCTAGATAGTGGGGTTTTTAGCTTTCTTCTCAAGCCTCGAGCTTTGAGATTTTTGTAATAATTTTTTTTTATATAAAATCTTATTTTTATGTAATTTTATCTCTTTACATTATGCAATTTATTTTTCTTGCAATTAGGATAGTTTAATTTATACAATTTAATTTTATGCAATTAGGTTAGTTTAAATTTTGCAGTTTAAATTTATGCAATTAGGATAGTTTAATTTATGAAATTAGGGTAGTTTATTTTTCTACATTTAAATTTTGTAAGTAGATTTAGATCATGTCTAGCTAAGCATCCCTTCTAGGGTTTGCGATGAAGCTAGATCATGAATAGGGGTTTTACATATGGTTCTTTCTTTTTCTTAGGGTTTCTTTTTCTTCCTCTTTTGCCAAAAATTTTTGATGAACTACAATTGGGTCAGAGTCCCTTCATAGTTCATGCTTGATTCAGTGCATAGGAGGAGAAAACCCTAAGGGATCCTAGTTACTACTCCCCTGTAAAGAATCTTGATGGGTTATCGTTGGCCTTAGTCCCTTCATAATCTATGCTTGGGAAAGACAAGAGGAGTAGTCGTTAGGATCAATAAGAAAAATTCTAGGTAGAATTCTCTAATCTAGATCTAGTGGATTCAAAAACCCTAGATCCTTAGTCTTATTGTCTTTAGCAAACAACTTTCGATTTTTGATTTTCGTTAAAGCTCGCTTGAGCATAGATTTGAAAATCATTTTTAAACCAAGTCTCTGTGGGATCGACCCGTACTCGCTGGTCGTGCTACTCTGCACACTATGCGCTTGCGGTTTTATTTACAAATTTTAAGATTTGAACCATCAAGTTTTTGGTGCCGTTGCCGGGGATTTGGTGTTTTAAATTGTTTTCAAATATTTGTTCTTCGTGCTTTATAACTCTCTTTCTTTTTCCTTTAGGTTTCTAGATTTAGTTGGTGATTGCTGAAAAACTCAGGTATGCTTCTAATTTTCTTTTATTATTTTTAGTTAATTATTTTTCCTTTTAGACCTAATCATTTGAATTTACTTAATCAAAAAAAAAAAACAAAACAAAAGACATTTCATAATCGTGAAGTAAAATATCAAAAAAAAAAAAATTCTAAATTAAAATCTTTTACATTCTTGGTCATCTTGTTTATTTGCATTTGCATTTTCATAATTAATCTAAGGGCATCAACCCATTAACAAGATAAGGTGGGGATTTCATTACCCTTCCTTAGCCCAAAAACCATCTCCATCATATTGCATTACCTAGACCTTTAATCTTAAAATTAATTAGACGTCAACCTTAAGGAATTCGAGCTCAATAGGACAAGGAACCCTAAGAGTTCTACCAAGTTTGAGTTGTTTGATTAGTTGGTGTCTAGGTAAGTCCCTGAGGGTGGTTTGTTAAATGGTTCAGTTGCTGGCCTGGCCAACTCGTTTGGTGTCTAGAAAGGCAACATGAGTGAACCTCCCACCTCTTATACTTACCTGGCTAACTAGTTGATCAATCTCCACTTGGAAGGCTTGAAGGGTCATCTTGGAACAGTTAGGAGCTGTCTAGATTTAGGTTAACCCTAGGATAGATTGAGTTTAATTTATTATTTCACTTGTTTGAAAAAAAAAAAATTATTAAAATTTAAATTAATTTGGTTACTTTTCTTTAGATTTAGGACTCCTTAGGATCTTTTCTTTAGAACTTTTTCTCTTTTCTTTCTTTTTCTTATACATAAAAATTTTATAAAAAAAAATTATATAAACATCGAGAACCGTACACCTCGTGTGTGGAGAAGAGTGTCGGGTCGTCTAGTTAGAATTGAGTCAATTCCTGTTGTTCCAATGGCTGAACCAATCCAACCCATGACCCTTAAGGATTTGTGTTATCCAGTTGGCTCCATCCAACCATCTTGTATCAGGTTGCCAAACCCACAGCTAACAATTTTGAAATCAAACCTCAAATCATAAATATGCTTCCAAAATTCACAGGATTAGAGGATGCTTATATATTTATTAGAGAATTTGAGGAGGTATGTGCAACCATGAAACTGCAATTAACAGAGGATGAGGTCAAACTTTGATTAATCAACTTTGCCCTTAAGGATAATGCTAAGAAGTGGCTTTATAGTCTGCCAAACCATTCTGTCACTACCTGGGAGGGCTTTGTGAGAAATTTTTGAAAAAGTATTTCCCCATCATAAAACAGCTAGGATTAGGAATAAAATAAATCAATTTTACCAACTAGCTGGTGAATCATTTTGGAAGTACTTTGATCGTTTCAAGAATCTTTTGACCCAATGCCCACACCATGGAATAGAAACTTGGAGACTATGCCAGATCATCTATGAGGGGTTAGATTCAAACTCAAGAACCATGCTAGAGTCCATGTGCCAAGGCCAATTTATGGACAAAGAAACTACTGAAGCTTGGCAATTCTTAGAAGACCTAGCCGAGAAAAATTTACAGTGGGAAACAACTAGGGAACCTGATAAAGCTACACCTTCAAGAGGAGGAATGCATCAAATTCAACCAACCCTAGCATCAGAGGCCAAGATTGCAACCTTAACACTAGATTGGAAGCCTTAGAATTACAGAGACCAGCCAATGTAAATCAAATATCTGCACCCATGTGTAAAGGGTGCAATGCACCAGACCATGTCTTAGAAGAATGTTCCTACTCGAATGAGTGTGCATAGGTGAATGCCACCTATCAAGGACCATTGAACAATCCTTATGCACCCACATATAACCCAGGTTGGAGGAATCACCCGAATTTCTCATGGTCCCAGAATCCTAATGTAGGCAATCCAAATTTCAATCAGCAAAATCTAAGGTCCAACCCAGTGATGAACAACCCCCAGGCTTCCATGATAATGACAAGAAAATTACCTCTTTAGAGAAAAGCCTAGAAGCCATGATGAAGACACATACCAGCTTTATGCAAACCAGGGTCAATCATAAATAATAACACCCAAGCTATAGCCGTTGGAAATGCAAGTAAGTCAGCTGGCTTCGACCATTAGTGAACGAGAACATGGTAGGTTACCTAGCCAACCTAGCCAAATCCTAGGAACCAAAATGGTCCACGACCCCAATAAGGAAACCAAGTTAATGGTGTAAATGCCATTCATACCTTAAGATCGAGAAAATAAATAGACAATAAGGTAGTTGCACTTGATGATATAGAGGACTCATCTGCGAGTCACCTTCTAAAACTACTACCTTTCAACCTCAAGCACCAGAAACTGAAAATTCACCTAGTCCAGTACTTAAAAGTCCTAGAGCTCCTTTTCCAAACAGACTGAAATCCAATAAATCTGAACATTTAGATAAAATTTTAGAGGTATTTAAACAAGTCCAAGTTAATATTCCTCTTTTAGATATAATCCATCAGGTTCCAACTTATGCCAAATTTTTAAAAGATCTTTGCACTAGGAAAAGGACCACTAATGTACCAAAGAAAGCATTTTTGGCTGCAAGTGTCAGTTCATACCTATCTAGCCATGTGCCAATTAAATATAAGACCCTGGAGCTCCAACAATTTTTGTGTTATTGGAGAAACCAATATAAAAAAGCCTTGCTAGATCTAGGAGCTAGTGTGAATATCCTTCCATATTCGGTGTATGAGCAACTAGGATTAGAAAAACTTCAACCTACTGGGATCACATTACAGTTAGCCGATAGATCTCTCTGGATCCTAAGGGAATGGTCGAGGATGTTCTGATAAAGGTTGAAAATTTTATTTTCCTGTAGATTTTATTGTTTTAGAGATGAGCCAGTTGCGAATCCTAAAGGACATATACCTGTCATTTTAGGAAGACCATTCTTAGCTACGCCAATGCTGAAATCAATTGTCGAAATGGTCTAATGAAGTTATCCTTTGGGAATATGACCATTGAGCTTAATGTTTTTAACTTAGAACAGGAATCCTCTTCTCATGCTGATGTCAATGTAGTCCAAGATGGTATTTATGAATCCATTGAATTAGTGATGATGAAGTCGACCTAGAGTTAACCCCTGGTTAATCCATGAGTCTGAGGATGTCAATGAAATACTTAAAGAAAATCAGATTAATCAGGAATCGACACTTCCTACTGAACCAATCATTGAGATGGTGAAATCATCACCTAAACCATCGATAGAGGAAGCACCCATTTTAGAACTGAAACCCCTCCCAGAACATCTCAAGTATGCATATCTAGGACCCAAAGAAATTTGCCTGTAATTATTGCATCAGACCTAGATCCCAAGTAAGAGGAGGAGTTAGTGTCAGTTCTAAAAGCAAATCAAGAAGCAATAGGTTGGACCATAGCAGATATCAAAGGAATAAGCCCTTCTATAGTTCAACATAGAATATACTTAGAGGAAGAGGCTAAACCAACAAGAGAAGCCCAAAGAAGGCTTAATCCAGCTATGAAGGATGTAGTTAAAAAGGAGATTCTGAAACTCCTAGATAGTGGAATAATTTATCCTATTTCTGATAGCTCTTGGGTAAGTCCCAGTTCAAGTAGTACCCAAAAATCTGGGGTAACAGTGGTCCAAAATGATGCAAACGAACTTATCCCAACTAGGACCCAAACGGGATGGAGGGTCTGTATAGACTATAGAAAGTTGAATGCTGCGATAAGGAAAGATCACTTTCTTTACCATTTATTGATCAAATGTTGGAAAGACTAGCTGGACAAGAATTTTACTGTTTTCTTGATGGATACTCCGGTTACAACCAGATCCCCATAGCCGCTGAAGATCAAGAAAAGACTACATTCACCTGTCCATTTGGTACTTTTGCCTATAGACGAATGCCCTTTGGACTATGTAATGCACCGGCAACCTTCCAGAGATGCATGATCAGCATGTTTTCAGATATGATAGAACGATTTCTAGAAATTTTTATGGATGACTTTTCTGTTTTTAGCCTAACCTTCTCCGAGTGTCTGAATCACCTGCAATTAGTTCTAGAACGATGTAAGGAGAAGCACTTAGTTCTCAACTGGAAAAAATATCAGTTTATGTCAAACAGGGAATAGTTCTTGGCCATGTCATTTCTAAAAAGGGGATTGAAGTAGACAAGGCCAAAATAGATCTAATTGCAAGTCTTCCACCACCTAAATCTGTGAAAGAAATACGTTCATTTTTAGGTCATGCTGGATTCTATAGAAGGTTTATTACCAACTTTAGCAAAGTAGCACGTCCATGACTAATCTTTTGGCAAAGGATACCAAATTTAAATTTACTCATGAGTGCTTGGAATCTTTTAAATTTCTAAAAAAAGTATTTGTATCAACTCCAATCATTCATCCTCCTGTCTGGTCTGAACCATTTGAATTAATGTGTGATGCGTTCGATCATGTTGTGGGTGCAATCTTAGGTCAACGGATAAATAAGCTGCCTAGAGTGATATATTATGCAAGTAAAACCTTAAATAATGCGTAGCTTAGCTACACCACAACTGAGAAGGAGTTCCTTGCTGTTGTCTTTGCTTTAAAAAAATTTAGATCTTATTTGGTTGGGACCCACACCATTGTTTACACCAATCACTCAGCCATTAGACATCTCCTAGCAAAGAAGGATGCCAAGGTATGCTTAATCAGATGGATTTTGCTCCTTCAAGAATTTGACCTAGAAATTAGGGACAAGAAAGGCACTGAGAACGTTGTAGCAGATCATTTGTCCCGAATTCCAGTCGCACCATCTAGTGAACCACCCATTAATGAATCTTTCTCAGATGAGCAACTCATGTCTGTGTCTACTGAACCTTGGTTTGCTGATATTGTAAATTATTTAGCCATAGGTAAGATACCTTCTCATTGGACTAAGCAGGATAAATATAAATTCTTTACCAAGTGAAGTATTTCATTTGGGATGATCCTTATCTTTTTAAACAATGTCCTGACCAAATTATTAGAAGGTGTATCCTAGATAACGAAGTCATGAATATTTTATCTTTTTATCATGATCAAGCATGTGGGGGTCACTTCGCGTCTAAGAAAACTGCTGCTAAATTCTCCAATGTGGTTTTTATTGGCCCAATTTGTTTAAGGATGCTCATGAATATTGTAAAAGTTGTGCTCAATGTCAGAAAATGGGTTGAATCACCAAGCGACACATGATGCCACTCAACCCAATCTTGGTAGTTGAAGTTTTTGATGTTTGAGGGATCGATTTCATGGGACCATTTCCAAATTCCTTTGAAAATGAATATATTCTAGTAGCAGTTGATTATGTTTCAAAATGGGTAGAAGCAATTACATGTAGAACACCCGATACAAAATGGTCATTAAGTTTCTTAAAGAAAATATTCTCTCTCGTTTCGGTATTCCTAGGACAATCATTAGTGATCGGAGAACCCATTTTTGTAACCGACCTTTTGCAACATTGATGAAAAAGTATAATGTCACCCATAAATTGGCCACACCATATCATCCTCAAACTAGTGGGCAAGTTGAAGTGTCAAACCGATAAATCAAACAGATTCTGAAAAAAACTGTTAGTGCCAATAGAAAGGATTGGTCTTTGAAATTAATTGATGCACTTTGGGCATACCGAATCACTTTCAAGACCAATCTAGGAATGTCTCCTTATAGGATTATGTTTGGTAAACCATGTCACTTGCCTATTAGATAGAACACAAAGCCATGTGGGCCATCAAACAACTAAATACAAATTTGAACGACGTGGAAACCATAGGAAGCTTCAGTTGAATGAATTAGAAGAACTTAGAAATGAAGCCTATGAAAATGCAAGGATATATAAGGAACGAACCAAAGCATTTCATGATCAATCAATTATGAGAAAAACTTTCAATATCGGACAAAAGGTGCTCTTATATAACTCTAGATTATATCTGTTTCAGAAAGCTTAGGTCTAGATGGACAGGACCATTTTTAGTAAAGAAGTCTTTTCACACGGAGCTGTTGAGATAGAAAATCCAAGTAATGGTGTTATCTTTAAAGTTAATGGTCAACGATTAAAACCATTCTTGAAATTACCTGTCGAGACTGTTGAAGATGCCATGGTTCTTTATGAACCAACTTATTCTGATTAAATTGCTTCGAGGTTTGGTCTGGCTGAAGACATAAAACTTAGCGCTTCTGGGAGGCAACCCAGCTTATTTAATTTCTAATATTTTTTTGTTTTCAGTTTGCTTAGGACAAATAAATTAGATAAACTCCATTGGGGACAATGTCGGTCAAGTTGGGGGGAGAGCTTGAACAAAATCAGGTGTTATCATTTCCTTTTCCTTCCACTATGAGTTATTTTTGCATTTAATATATTAAAAAAAAAATTTGAAATAAATTAATCTAGAAAAGAAATAAGAGTAAGTTAGAAAGTATTTGCTAATAAATGTAGTGAGTCACGGAGAAGATTAGCTGGTTAGACTCTTGGTGGCCTAGGTCATTTAAAGACTATTAGCACTTCCAATTGCACATGCACACTAACAAGGTAAAGTAGGTGTTAATTGTAAGGCCAATTAAGAATTTGAGTATTATTTAAATTAGATAATTTTTTCTACACCCCAATTGAAGAAATTTGAATTTAAAGAAAGAGCTACCTGCCTGAAATAAATGCAAAACACAGAGTAAATGTGGATTGCCCTAAGCCTAGTAACCGGATCTCTTCACCTAAGTCAAGTGTTGAGATTCGCATTAAATGGTGGTAGGAAGGCCAGGATGCTCAGCAAAAAAAAAAAAAAAAAACAGTGTGAAAGCTACCTTAGTTCTTTGTTTAATCTGGGGTGTATAGAAAATTAATCGAACTAATTATGAAAAATGATACAATTGGCCTGTACAAGTTAATACTGAAATACTAAGTTAGTTATCACTCACACAAGTGCTATAAAACTTTAAGTGTACTCTAAGAAAGCTTCTAAGTAGACTGACTACCGATTCTAATTCGAAGCTCATTACTTAGTAATACTAGAAAACTTCTTGAATTTCGATCTTAAATTAATTTGCAAAGGAAGGATCTTTTTGGAATATGATCTTATTTTGGTATATTGCTAAGGGACTAGCAATGATTAAGTTGGGGGGTGTGATTTATGTCACAAATTGACATAAAAAGTATCAATTAATATCTAAATTATCTAACTTTATTAGAAAATTAATATTTATTATTATATTTTGCAGAAGAAGAGGTTACCAATAGAAAGAACAAGGAAAGAGGATTCCAACGGTATAAATTTTATGCAAAACGGAGTTAAATTGACTCAGAAATTGAAGAATGAAGAAAGAAGACTCAATTGGGTCAAACCCGAGTTAAATCAGGTCAAAATTGATCAAAAATCAACTGATTTGGTGATCTGGTTAGCCGCCTGGTCCACAGCAACAGGCGCCTGGACCATGGACCCATCGACGCATCATAAACCAGTCAATCAGCGAGTCTCGGCTCACCACAACGCATCGCGAGCTCAATCCACGCGCGCGGTCCAGGACTCATGAGGAGAGAGAAGAAGGTCCGAAGGGCAATCTGGTAACTTCACATCACTCGATGGTCCGATCTTCTCTGATCAAGATCCAACGCTCCATATTTTTGCGCCATCGGACGGCCACCATCGCAGCCGGTCAAGATCCAACCGTAATCAAGGCAATTGCAAGAATCAATAAATACTAGGACAACACGAGATCCTTCTGCAGCGCGATCCAACGGACGAAATCTTCCAACGCCTTGATCGGACGATCCGCGATGCATCCGACCTGATCCCATCTCTGCAGTGCGATCCAACGGCAGCGCTTCACCCAGATCATGATCCGACGGCCCAGAATCGCTTCCGGCTTGATTTATTAGATGAATTGGGTCCTTTAGATGAAGATCGGATGGCTGAAACAATTTCTAGGGTTTCTTGATGGATTTAAGTGCTTTTTGAGTGAGATTTATGCTCCTAAATCCCCCTAACAGCCCTCTAAAACCTCTTAGTCCCACATCTAAAGTTTTGAAAACCTTATAACCCCCAAATGCCTATAAAAAGCCCCCAAAGGCCCTTGTTTTAATGATTCGGGCCTTCCGATCAAGCTTGTAACCCTAGATAGTGGGGTTTTTAGCTTTCTTCTCAAGCCTCGAGCTTTGAGGTTTTTATAATAAATTTTTTTTTATAAAATCTTATTTTTATGCAATTTTATCTCTTTACATTATGCAATTTATTTTTTTTGCAATTAGGATTGTTTAATTTATGCAATTTAATTTTATGCAATTAGGTTAGTTTAAATTATGCAGTTTAAATTTATGCAATTAGGATAGTTTAATTTATAAAATTAGGGTAGTTTATTTTTCTGTATTTAAATTTTGCAAGTAGATTTAGATCATGTCTAGCTAAGCATCCCTTCTAGGGTTTGCGATGAAGCTAGATCATGAGTAGGAGTTTTACATAGGGTTCTTTCTTTTTCTTAGGGTTTCTTTTTCTTCCTCTTTTGTCAAGAATTTTTGATGAACTACAGTTGGGTCAGAGTCCCTTCATAGTTCATGCTTGATTCAGTGCATAGGAGGAGAAAACCCTAACGGATCCTAATTACTACTCCCCTGTAAAGAATCTTGATGGGTTATCGTTGGGCCTTAGTTCCTTCATAATCTATGCTTGGAAAAGACAAGAGGAGTAGTCGTTAGGATCAATAAAAAAAATTCTAGGTAGAATTCCCTAATCTAGATCTAGTGGATTCAAAAATCCTAGATCCTTAGTCTTATTGTCTTTAGCAAACAACTTTCGATTTTCGATTTTCGTTAAAGCTCGCTTGAGCATAGATTTAAAAATTATTTTTAAACCAAGTCTCTGTGGGATCGACCCGTACTCGTTGGTCGTGCTACTCTGTACACTGTGCGCTTGCGATTTTATTTACAAATTTTAAGATTTGCACATCACCATTCAAAAAAGTAGATTTCACATCCATTTGGTGGACCTTCCACTTATTTTGAGCTGCTAAAGTAATTATTAATCTTATGTTTTCTAAATGAGAAACTGGAGCAAAAATCTTGTCATAGTCGATTATGAGCCTTTGGTTGTAGCCTTTGGCAAGTAACCTTGCTTTGTATCTCTCCACTTTTCCTTTAGCATTTTTCTTAGCTTTGAATGTCCATTTTACTCTAATCTTTTTATGGCCTTCTAGAAGAGTTGTTAACTTCCAACAATCATTTTTCTTAATGGCTTTAGTTTCTTCATCTATGGCATCTTGCCATTTCTTGTTCTTTGCTGCTTCTTCAAAATTAATAGATTCACATCCTACAAAAAGACAAAAAAAGAGTAAGTTTATTCAAATATTCTACTTTTTCATAGATTTCTTGTAGGCTCTTGAAGCATGGTGCTCTTTCACTTGAAGTTGGAGATGAAGATTGGCTTGATGTTGTTGAAGATAGAGGAGTTGTATCTTCTCGAGTATCTTGGTGCTCTTGCTCTTTCTCTTCAAAGAATGGAAGAACATCATAACTCTTATTGCTTTGGATACTCCAATTCCATGAATCTTTTTCTTTGAACTCTACATCCCTGCTTATTATAAGTTTCTTTGTGATTGGATTGTAAAGCTTATAGCCTTTCGAGTGCTTGTCATATCCAATAAACACGAACTTCTCACTTGTATCATCGAGCTTATATCTCTTTTGATCTAGTACTCGTGCATAGGCAGGGCTCTCAAACACCTTCAAGTGTGAAACATTTGACTTGCTTCTATGCTATGCTTCTTGTATAGTCTTGTCATCGAGACTTCTTATAGCGCATCAATTTGAAAGATATACTGCACAATCAAATACTTCAGCCCAATATTCTTTGGATATTTTCTTGCTCTTTAGCATGCTTTGAGTCATATCTAAAATGGTCCTATTCTTTCGCTCAGCCACTTCATTTTATTATAACGAGTAAGGAACTATGAGAGGCTGACAAATTCCATTAACTTCATAGAATTCATTAAATTCTTTTGAGGTGAGCTTGCCTCCTCTATCAGACTTTGTGGCTTTAATGACATGGCTAATTTTCTTTTCAACTATGGCTTTAAATTTCTTAAATGCACCAAAAATTTATAATTTTTTTTTAAAAAAATACATTCAAGTTTTTCTTGAATAATCATCAATAAAGAGCAGAAAATTGTTATTCTTTCCATGAAAGCTTGGAATGATAGGTCCACAAAGATTGGTGTGAATAAATTATAATTTCTCCTTAGCTCTTGATGTTGCTTCTTTAGAAAAGTTTTTTCTAGATTGCTTTTCTAAAGACATCCTTAACACAATTGATCGGATGATCAATTGAGGGCAAACCATTCACCATGCCTTTTGTAGATAACAATTTTAAGCCACCAAAATTTAAATGCCCAAAGCACAGGTGCCAAAGTGAAGAGTTATCTTCCACACAAGTTTTCAAATACTTGGGTTCATCATTTTGAATTTTTAGTAAAAAGATTCTATTTCTTGTCATTGGCACTTGAGCTATTAATTTTCCTTCATAGTTTCTTCAAAAAGGCTATAATTTGTTATGTGAATATCATAATCCTTTTCTAAGAGTTATCTCAAGCTTAACATATTAACTTTTAAATTAGACATATAATAGACACCAGAAATAAATTGGTGGCTACCATCTTTTAGGTGAATTAAAATTTTACCTTTCTCTTTTACCGATATTTTGAAGTTATCTCCAAATATGACCTAGCCATTGATTTGCTCCATGTTTGCAAATATGATTCTATTTTTGCTCATATGGTTGCTTGCCCCGATTTTCCGATACTACATACTTTTCTTCTTGCCATCTTCTTTATGGTGACCCATTAACAAAGTAAGCTCAACCCATCTCTTATCTTGACAAGGTTGGCTTCCTCCTTCACATTGTTGAAATTTTTACATTCAGAAGCATAATGCTCAAATTTACAACAATTATGACATTTGGTTTGGCATTTGTCAAACTTTTGTTTTGGTTGCCTCTTCTGCAACCTCTTATAAAGTGTGGGTTCTTTATCTTTTCTTCATAGTTGAGTATATTGTAGTCATCTCTTCCACCTTTTCCACAACCTTGGCCATAACCACATCTATGGCTTCTTTGATTTCTTCCATCATTGTTCCTTTCACCTCTTTGTTTGAAAGACCACTTTGAGAAGAGAGATTGTTCTATCGGGTCTCGTATCTTCTTTTTTAGTCTTTCTTCATGGGCTTGTAAAGAACACATGAGTTGATCAATAGTCATGGAGTCTAGATTTTTTGACTCCTCTATTTCTATAATAATATACTCAGAATTTGGAGTGAGAGAGTGAAGAATTTTCTCCACCACTCTTGTGTCATTTATATTTTTCCATTTATTTTCAATTGATTAACAATGGCCAATACTTTGGAGAAATAATCTGAGATTACTTCATAATCTTTTATATGAAGAGATTCAAACTCACCTTAGAGAGCTTAGAGGCATACTCTTTTCACCTCATCGAATTCTTTGTGAGAGTTTTGAAGAATCTCCCATACTTGCTTGGAAGTAGTTGCATTTGCAACCTCCTCAAACATAGTTTCATTTAAGCATTGATAGATGAGAATAAGATTTATTGATAATTTCTTCTAGCTATTTGCAAAGTCTCCCTTTGGGATAGGTTCAACAAAGCCTTATTTTAAGGTTCTTCATAACCCTTCTTAACAATCTCCCAAGCATCCTATGAGCCTAACAAAGCTTTCATGTGAATACATTAACTACCATAGTTATCTTTGTTAAGCTGAGGAAATTGAAAAGGAACCATACCATTGGCCATTTGTCTCTACTCCAAACTTGATCGTCCAACTTTGATACCAATATGTTAGAATAGGTATACTAGATGTTTGTATTTGGTGGAACGGTGGTTATATATTTATAAAAGAGAGACAAAAGAGATGTAGAGAATTTTATGAAGAGGAAGCTTGTATTATAACTCAATGCCTTTGACTACACCCTCAAATGAATGGAGGAGGCCTATTTATAGGCTCCAAAAGAGAATCCTAGATACGAGATATTCTAGCACATTCCAAGCATATTCTAGAGAAAGTTCTAGATACATAATATTTTAAGCATATTCTAGAGATATTTTTGAAAATAAATTTTTTAGAATTTGTGCCTTTATTAGCCCAAATTTAAGATTAACTGAGCCCAATTTTTTACTACTTTTGTAATCCAAAATCAAGTTTATTTTCCAACAATTTTTTGCTCATGTTAGAAGTTTAAAACTACGTAGATTGTGATTGTTGTATTTTCAGTTTCTATTACTTTATATGGGGTATACTTTTCATGGAATATTGTTTATTATGAATGCATATGATGTTATTGTTTATCAGTTTAATATTATATTGCATAGGTATTACTTAGCACACACATTCGCCATGAAAATTGAATATGGTGTAATGGTATATCAACATACAAGATTGGCTCCCCCACACGAGCAAATGCCTTTGGCACTAGAAGTAGAGAACAAAGATGAGACATAGTGTCCCTTGGTGTTTACATGGTGAGCAAAGTTAATGATTTATAGTGTTCTTTACATACAATGATAAGACACGTTACAATACGTTGCTATACGTAGGGCTAAAATGAGGTTTATTTTAGTTTTTTGGTTAATAGACTATACATGATTCATCCACAATCATGTAGCCTTTGATTAGCCAGATGCGAGTTTTAAATTTGGTGCTTAGGCTAGCAAGCAAATTAAAAGACTTAGGTTAGGCATTAATATGTGACTAGACCAAGATTTGTATGGTGTTAGAAAAATGTGATATACACTCTTTTGAAAAAAGAACTCTACTGTAGCATGTAATTCATGCTACATGTGCTTGTCGATTGATATAGAAAGTGAGCGAATGGATCTTTGCTTCCTTATTATGTAAGTCCTACAGATCATAGTAATTGATCCAAACTATGCCCTTTGTGACTTTGACTATGGCATGAAGTTGAAGTTTTAGTATATTGCCTAATGACTATGATTGGTTCAGTCACAAAAATATTGCTAAGAAAGTGACTAAGCAAAAACAAAATGTCAAGAGGTGAAGGGAAGACTATTTAGAACCATATAAATTAAATTTTATATTCATCATGGACAAGTTATGTCACTTCGTAGGGCTATGATGTAATTGTTAGTATATTAAAATGATGGGATTAAATGTGGCTTTGAAATTAAAACTCAAGAGGATTAGAGATGTTTAATTTGATATGATAGTTAAATGAGTCTAGGGGGCATAACGAGACATTTTTCTAAAACTAACCTTTTTGTCTCTAACGGGCAGCAAAACTTTTTATGCAGGTATACTTAGCAGTTACATAGTCTATTAGCAATACGAATAGAGCAAGAGAGAGATGCATGACAGGGCCATGCCTATTATGGGCAAGTGAGAGTGTTAGACAATGGGATTTAAATGCCCAATGTAAGGGTGCCCAAAGTGGGCAAACCCATATCTTTGTGGCTGCATTGTAGCATGTGTATTACATGCTTTGAAGCTCAATCGATGAACATGACTTGGTAATTGAAAAGCCTTACATTTGGCAATTGAAGAACCAAACATTTGGCAATTGAAAGCTATGAATGGGTTGGATAAACTAAGTTAATGGGCGGCTCATTTATCATGAGTTTCATGGAGAAACTTTTTCTATGCACAAGCCTTTATCTAAGGTTGATGCATGCAAATCAAGACTTAAAAAATATATAGAAAAAAAGTTCTCTATCTTTTTGTACTCTAAAGCTTTTAGGCTGTGGATTTATGCGTAGCATTCTAGTAGTGTACATCACTGTGAGTAAATAGCTTGATTTGTAATGAAATTCCACTTCAAAAATTACCGATATGCTAATCCAAGTTTCTAAAGTTCATATATTGTTCAAAAATGTATATCAAGTAACATAAAAAGGTGTTTTGAAGATCCCAAGCAGTTGGTTTCATGTAAGTGAGATATATGTGAAATCGGTAAGCTTTCACTTGATTTCATAAATTTTTTTAACACTCACTATTTACCCTTTACATTAATATATTGACATACATTTTTCCCCTTCACACCGTAGCAACAAAGAATTTTATAATGAAATTACCGCTTTGGTGATATCAACAACTATAACATTGATGACACTACTGACAATAATCTGAAACTACAAAAAGGTCTCGCAAAAGATAACCTATTTTTAACCAAAACCATATCATAAACTTTATTTTTGTTACTTTTTCCAAATTCAAGCAAAGAAGCTTTGAAAGATGACAAATAAATTGTACGGAGCTTTTTTTTTCTATTAAATCACTATATATTTATAATTTTGCTGCATGATTATTTTATAATCCATGGTATAGCATGGCTTCTTTGCTAGATTTTCATTGTTATCCAGTCCCTAAAAGTATTATACGACCATCATCTAACTATCTTTTACCTTCTATTTTATATGAATGATGGATAGAGGAGGAAGGATGGATGAGGAGATCCATCTACCTCTCATGTATTTGATAAAATAGTAGTATAGAATTAATAATATAGATAAAATAAAAAAATATATAAATAAAATAAATGAAAAAATGAGAAGTATTATAGTTTTGTCAAAAAATATTAATGAGGATATTACTGTGAATGCATAAATTTATTGATCATATGATCTAGCATCCTTCTTTACATCCTCCCACTTTGACTAATGTAAATTGATGATCGAAGGTGGACGGTCAATCTACTATTTTCTATCCAATCATCTTAAATTTTTTTGAATCAAATGATAGACGAAGACCACCTATTCTTTCCCCTATATTCATCCATCCTCTCGTGACCCGATCAAATCTACGATTAGGCTTCCATTTGGTGTTAGTTCAGGATCTGGTGCAAACAATAGACGTAAAACCCGACCACCAAAAGAAAGTCACGAATTCTGGTGTGATCCTCGCTCGCTCGCTCGACATGCATCCATGGAGAGACGAGAAAGAGGCGAGGAATTTAACCTTTCAAAAGGGCCCAGCCCGGAAGGCGAGTCCAAACCGCTAGAAAAGCAATCATATCCAAAAAGACACCAAAAACCTTGATATTGCGTCGTCCCTCTTCTTCGCCCCGCCTTCGCCACCAAAACCCTCTCTTCCTTTCCCTTCCACTCCTTGTATTTGGGCCGCGCATAGCATAGTCGGGAGGAGATCGAGATAGAGAGCGAGGAGCCATGGAGAAGATCCCCGCGGCTTGCGCCATGGAGTGGAGCATCGAGCTTGAGAAGGGGCTCCGTTCCAAGAAGCCTGGTCAGCCATCTCCATCCCCTTGTCGTTCTTTATATTTATACACCACTTCTTGTTTTCTAATATGCTTCAGCCTATACATACCGAAGTAAGAATCATGGAATACCAGAAATATACTATTTTTGAAATATTCGACTAGGTTTTTCGGTTCTTAAGTGATTTGCTCTTGAAACTGAAAAACCTACTTATCTTTTTATACTCTTCTGTAATTGATCAATTCTAGTGGGATAACTTCTTGTATGAGATCCGTTGCTAATTGATCAATCGATTATCTTACTATATTTAGATTCTAAAAGTTATCTAGGGCCTGATTGGGAGAAATCCTAAAGGGAATGGCAGCCTGGAGAGGAAAGAGAAGGCGTCGGAGAAAACAGGAGAGCGTTATCGTGGGGGTTGTAGGCATGATTCCGGCTCTCTTGGCGCCCTGTTTCTTCTCCAGAACCCCACTTCCCGGCCAGATCCAATGGGAAGTTTCCAGACACGCCCTTAAAATTTTGTTTATCCTAGTCCATCCTGAACTTTTTTAGGTGAACTCTTCCTGAACTGTGGATCTTTGCCTTCAGCTGAACATTCTTGAACCGCAGGCTTGCCACTACGGCTCGCTAACAGACTCACCAACTCTTTCAAACTAATCATATGTTGATTGCCATTTCAGTTTTAGGAGATCGCTGGTGATTTATTTTATCGTCCAACAGTCTTCTTTTATTTTTCGTTTTTTTTTGGTCTTTTGGGTAAGAACAATTTGGTTTCAATTGACAGAGTATAAAGGAAGCAGTATCAAAGAATGGTAGCAAGCATTCTGGAGTGAAGTGGAGGGTAAATGTCTAGAAAGTAGTCAAATTAGAAACTAGCAACTAGAAATGTGTGACGGAAAGATAATTAAAGTGAGGTTCTTGTTATAGTTAGTTGCAAGATATACATGAATTGATCATCTTAATTATTTCGGTTTGTTGGAAGTTCTCTGTGTGCGGGTGTTTGTGTGAATTGGATTGTGTTGAATGTTTCTGCTTGAATATTTGGTGATCGTAAAAGCTGATGGACTCGAGGGAGTATCTAACAAGAAAAATATGCTGGGACTAGTGCATTAATTAGAATGTTAAGCAATAAAGGATTGAATGGTGTATAATGGTCAGAATGTTCAATGTTGAAGTAGATGTCTTGTTAATTATTGGAGGTTTGGTTTGGAATGGGTACAACTAAAGAAAGCTGTGAAGGAAGTAATTAGAATATTTGTCATGACAGTGGCCCTATTGATAAAAATAAATGGCGATAATGTAGTTAAGGTGATTCCTACTAGCCGGGACAAGTTTGTATTCATCCTTCTTGATTTCATATCATTGTGATTATGCATGATACTTGTGACATCGTGATTGAGCTATTTATTTATTATGTCCTCTATCTTAGTTCCTTTCAACCATGTTAAATTATTTTCTTGAGTAATTTCAGGCCAACATGTTAAGGCCATCGAACAAATTGGACCTAGGCTTCAACAATGGAGTAAGGAACCAAGCATTACAATGGCAATATTGGATATGTATGGCTTGGTACCCGGGGAGGACAGAACATTTGCTAACACGATCTTCTTCGGCTTGCTGATGCATTCAAGCATGGGGACAATTATACAAGGCGCTGCATCCTGAAGGTTTTTCTCTTGGAGTTGAAGCACCTTAACAAGAAGGGCAAAAGGTATAATGGTATTCTTGCAAAGCGGAGGGTACCCAATAATGCAGAGCTGCTTAAAAGAGTAAAAATAGTTTTTGACACAGGTGATATTGAGGCTAAAGTTCTGGCTTTGCATCTATTTGGTTGTTTGGCTGATCTAGCAAAGGATAGTCTTCATATACGCTATACTATACTTTTGAGCTTGCAGTCGTCCCATGTCTCAGAGGTGAGGTTAGTTTTTCTTACCTGCATCTTTGTTAGAATTTCTTAATTGCTACTATTAAGTTACAGTAATTCATTTCATCTTGCTTTATTTTTCTCAATTTGGTATGCATTCTGATTTTAAGGAACCTTCATTCCGTATCCATTTTCTCATCCAGGAAAAATAAATTCTTTGCAAAAACCAAAGAATGAAAATGCACAGAATTAGCCTGAATACCAACTTTCTTTGGATTGGATGACTTTATGCTGGCATCGTGTATCATAAGATCTTAGAAAAGTTCTCTTGCCATTGATGTCCTAGAGCACCAGTACTTCATAATTTATATGGTATCATGCCTTCAATTCATTCTCTGTGCAGGTAAGGGCATCATTGTTTGCTGCTGGTTGCTTTTGTCAATTTTCAGAGGATTTTGCATGCATTGTTCTGGGAATACTAGTTCACATGATTTGTGTACGACAAGCAACCTCTAAAGTGACATTTGCAGCAGCTCATGCTTTGTCTAAAATGCAATGCTCAGCTTCTATAGCCAGCAGAGCTTACAAGGTGCTTCATCTCTACCACTGCTAAAGCTGATAATATATGAATTATTAGCTAAATAGGGAGATAAATTATTTTGCCAAGTATTTTGAAATTGTGATATTGTTGTCATGTGCATATAATATACCAACCTCATTAGTCTAAATCCTTTTGCGATGAATAATGCTCATTAAGTTTCAAATAGAACATGTTAGAGAACTAGTGTTTTCTGAATCATGTGTAATTGTTGAATAGTTAATGAGAAAAGGAAAAGTAATATTAAGACTAGAAATGTTATTGCATTGTTAGAAGATAATTGATAGTATGCCAATGACTTTAAAGATAACTATTGCTTCATTTACTAATTATTCTAGTATTTATGTTTGTCTTCCAAAATATCTTAAGGCAGAGATCTGGCATGAGTGTAATTGCTGCTTCAAGGAGTTTTATGAGCTACCACACTACTAAGATACATCTAGAGCCATTACGATGTGAGTGGGATATAATGTAGTGTATCTTATCACTTTGGAATAGGGTTTGCCAAACCCCTATTTTGAATCGTACTAGCTATCAACCAGTTCAATAGGAACCAGTGCATATCATGCCAAGTGGAGATGTATCAGAGGTGAAAGATCGGAAAAGAGGAGAGGAGAGGGAGAAACCTTGACCCTAACCCTAAACCTAGAAGGAGGAGAACGGGAGCGGGGAGAGGGCGAGGGGAGGGAGAAGATGAAGGGGGGAGGGGAAGGGGGACGAGGGAGAAGGAGAGGGGCGGGGGGGGGGGTTGGAGAGGAGTATCGAGAGGTGTTAGCATTGTTTGGGACTCGAGAACTGTGCCAGACCAATGGAGAGTGCGTCGACATTAGCATTAATCAAGGGAGAGTAGAGCTCTTAATGGGTCAGGTGTAATCGAGGCATGCTTGACCCTAGCTTGACCTGGTTTCATGTATGAGTCATGAAATTAGACTTGGACCCAATCCAATAGATGATTGGGTCAGGTCGAGTTGGGCCCATGGAAGGTATTTTAGACCTAGCGGATCATTCAAATTGGGTACCTAGACCCAACCCTAGATATTCAGGTCCAGTTCAGATCTAGGTTAGGTCTTGTTTGGATCTAGGTCTACATTTATGAAGATTTCATTAAGAAAATCCTGTTCTTACTTCTGAATCAAATTGTATTTTGACTGATAAGTCCCTTCTTTTCTTAATGCAATGATAATAATTTTTTAATGAGATTAGTATGAGTGCTTTTTCTTAACAAAGTAACAGAAGAAGTGACTCAGAATACTTTCTTTGGGTCAGGTAACTAATAGGAAGACCTAAAATGGTCCCATATAGTGTATGGATCGGGTTGGGTCAAAGCTTATGAAATCCAAACTTGACCCGAGATGTGGAATGGGTCTAATATTTGAATCCAATCCACTCCACGAATCTTCAAGAATGGTTGGATTGGGTCTAACCAGGTCAGGTTGGGGTGGGACATGGGTTTAATCGACTCATTTGCTGCCCTAAGGAAGAGTTACTGAACCTTCAATCGAGGGAGGGGGGAGCTAGAGAGAAGCTTCGAAAGGCTGGAAGACATATTGCTAGGAAGAGATCGTGGAGAGAGAGAGAGAGAAAGAGAGAAGGGTCCAGAGTAAGGGAGAGCCAAAGAGAAGGTTCAAGAGATCCATTGAGCCTTTTCTATATATATGTATATGTATATGCATTTGTGTATAAAAGAGGATCAAATCAAACGGGCAAACTATGCCAGTTACTGAATGGTCTGGTTTGGTATACCTGAATCACCTGATTTGGCACGGTTCGGCAGTCCATACTCTGGAGGTTATGTATGGGATACAAGGATGGTCGATGGAGGTTAGCTTTTAGTACAGTAAGTTTTTGCTAGTTCTGATGCATGAGTATCAGCCTTTTTTAAATGCTATAGTTGGATTATGTTACCAATTCATGGGTTTAAAAAGATAAGCACATACTTGCATTAGTTGCATCAGTTTTCATGGAATAGAACTTATAAGCCATATTATGATTCTATTGGGTAGAGTGATGGAATATCCAGGTCAAACATGGGCAACAAGTCTTTGTTTTGGCACTTATTAAGTATAAAGGACAGAACATATCTAGATTCCGCTGTTGAAAGTTTGTAGAGTATTACTAGAGGTAATCTGGAGTGCAATAATGAAAAAAGCTTTATTATAGGCTTAAATAACAATTTTTGAAGGCAACCTTGGAGGAGCATCGTAAGTGTTTTGACTTTTGAGTATTTTTAGCAAGACAACATGATTCCTACTGTGGTGGTTTTGGACCCAGGCTTGACTTTAAGCTTTCTTTTGTTTATGCTTGTTAACATTTTGTTGATTGCTATAACTCAGTAAAGTTGCTGTGCTATCTGCTGAAGTAGTTTTTACTAGCGAGATGAAAATAAGTTTTGAATACTTAGTTGAAACCAAGATCACCATCTTGATCTCGGACCCTCTACTGGTACTATCCTATTATAATATCGGTATACAATTCGGTATAGTATGAGATAGTGTACTGACTATCAGTATGGTACTAGTGCGGTATGGTACGCCCTGTATTGGATGGTATGTGCGTTACAGCGGACCATGGTTGAAACTATGGCAAAAAAATTCGGAGGATAAGGACTACGAAATCAACAAAACTTATTATAAGTTAAAAAGAGTGCAGATTCTGTGAGAGTAGAAGTGATAAGTGGGCCTTACTGAAATTGATGACTTACCTTTTGCAGTTTTATTTTTTTTAATATTTTTGACAAATAGTAATTTGGATTTATAGGGAAAAAGACAAAGGCTTGAAGGCTTAAATTGTGAAAGTAAAAGGGGATGGGGGGGGGGGGGGGGGGGGGTGCGCTGTTGTCTGATCACCACATCTTTTAGGTTTAGCAAATACTTATTTGACACCAATAAGTTTGATCATTCTATAGCTTAGAGCGTGGCAGCTATGGGGATCTAGACAGATAAGATAGGCATAGAAATGATAATATGGATGTGGATGTATTGCAACATAGGGCCGCATATTTAAGAGTTTAATAAAAGTGTAGGAGGCACAATATAATCGTGGGAAGCTGACTGAGATGTGGGATGTGCAATAAAAATTTGACATGACATGGAAAATGCAGCATGTATCTAGGAATGATAGGTCAATTTTGTGAAAGGCTTTGAACATGCTTGTTTCAGAATAGGATTTTGCAAGAATGACAGGTGAAGAACAAAAAATAATGCTGCCTCCAAAACAAAGAGATTAAGCTGGTTGGTTATGGTCATGGTTAAAATATATTAAAAGAAGGTAGGTTAGGAAGTTCAGTTTAGGGGCAATGAGGTTGATTTTGATTCCAACATTCTGCAAAAGTATATGAAAATAAACCAATATCAGTATTAATAGCATAAGAGTTCCTATCTGTTTAAGATGAATCCAGTCATAGTTTGGTGATCTTTTGTATTATCTTCTCATAAATTGCTAATTTGTTGCAGGCTGGTAAGCAACTGCTGTTGGGTTCATTACAGGATGAGCTTAAAGCTGAGATGTTGTCATCTCTCTCAAAATTGACATTCAAGTCAACTACTTTAATTGCTGAACAGGTATTTATCTATGCCAGTATATCCATTATAATAGAGAAGGTGTGAGTCACATTTTTTTTTTTCATATTGCTTGTATTTTATATAAAGTCAGTACATTTGATCTGTTTATTCATGTACAACTGTGAGCTCATCTGTTTCATGGAGAAGTTCCACCTCTTATTTTCCAACCTATTTGAATTGAAATATTTAGTTAAAATTGTGATCTTGTAATAATGGTACATTTTTTCCATTTTGAGAACAAATGGTGTGCCTTTAATGCACTATGTATTCCACAAAGCTTATTTTTATGATGAATTTACACTTTATGAATTTATTTGTAGGTCATGATTGACATATTGAATGTGTTATTTTTCAAAGGTATCTAAAAAGGATCTTGAACAATCTCAGAAAAAGAAACATTTTAGTCTAAAATTGCCAAGAAAAAGCTTTCTTGTGTTCTTTTTGACCATGAAAACGAACAACCTAAGAACTTGATTTCAAGGTTGTAAAAACCGACACACACACAATTAAAAAAATATTAAAAAAGGATTCGATTGCCTTGCAGACCCATACCAGATGCCACTGCTGACTGGCCCAGACTGGCACTTGAAACCTTGCCACACATATACGCATGTGCACATATATAATTAAAAAAGAAATACTTTTTTTTTTGGGACCCATAGCAGATTCTGGTACTGAGTAGCCCATACCAGCACTTGAAACCTTTCCTTGTTTAATTAAATAAGAAAGCCTATTTTGTTTTTTGCTACTGTGAAACTGACTCAGCTTTTTTATTGATATTATTTGTAGTTTCTGTGATTTTTTCAGAAGGATCTTACATTAGCATGAGTGATTCCTGGTTACTTGCACTATTTAGTCATTTCTTAAAGTGTCCGTGTAGATACATACATATAACTAAACAATATTTAAGAAAGGATTCAATAACCTTGTGGGCTGATACTAGATGCTGGTACAGACTGACCGAGACTGGTACTTGAAACTTTGCCTGTTTTAAATTAAAAAGGAAAAGCCCTTTTTTGTTGCTTATTACTGTGAAGCTGACTCAGCTGTTTTATTGATATTATTTGTAGTTTCTGTGATGTTTTAGAGAAACTTGTATTGGCATGAAAGAATCCTGGTTACTTATGCCAGTTAACTGTTTCTAAAAGTGTCACCACCCAACCTGCTTTTCAAGTGAGTCGTTAATGGCCATTAGGAAAGCAATATTGACTAGGCATTTTGCTGCTGAAGTAAGCTTTCTTAATTACATATCTATGTGCGAAATTTCCATTGAAAGAAATTCATAGATAATGTGCATTTGGTCTTTCAGATGCTGTTCACAAACAAGAACTGCTCAACTGAATGACATTTTTTGAGTGTGGGATGGTTTGACTGGGAATTTGAAGCTGGATTTCAAGATAAAGTCTATTATCTGTGAATCAATCTCTCCAGTGGTTATAGTTGGGTAGACATGCAGTCTTCCCTACCCTTTTTGATTTCATGTTACATGAATGCAAGATTAAGTGACATGTGGAGAAATTTTTGCATCCCCTAATGTTGCCTTTCTTCACTAAATCTAGTGCTGAGCTATAAAAATCTCAAGACTGCTTCATTTTTGGTTTTCTATTCACTGAGAAAGTGCTCTTTTTGAGCATTCTGCTGATATTTTATTTGATCCTTCTTTCTGGTTGCAGGTAGACTTGCTCTTATCATTTGTAAGTCATGACTCTGCTGCTTCTTTGAAGGCTAGAGCACTCAAGTGTTTGTCCTTTCTGACTGGCAGTGGTGTATGCTGTGTTTCTGTCAATAGAAGAGTACTTTCTACTTTGATCCATATCATTGATGACAATGATATTCCAGTTGATTTTCAATGTGAAGCCCTCAGGATATTGTGCAAGGTGCTTGTCAATGAGCTTCTGTTTCCTACCTGGTGTTTTTGGTGCTATAGTTACTGACTGGTGTATTTCTAATTCTCAGATTTTCCGCAGTATGTGTCCAGATATGCATCATATGGATCTGCCTGATTTATTTAATCTGGTTCTGACCATGAAACACGCAGCACAGACATCTGACAAGGCAAAGAGAGGCCTTGCTCTGTGTCTTCTTGTAGATATCTTGTGCAGCATTAAGAAGTCAAGGAAAGGACATGGGTCACTCTCTTCGGAAATGTGGCAGGCTTTATGCTCTGAATTTCACGGGAGTCCACAGGCTACACTTTTGGCTTCTTGTGGAGATGGCCTGTCAAATCTTGTCTGCCAAGTTACTCTATTAATTATATATTACATTTCCTCTGCAATTGAGCAGACTACTGTTGAGTCCAATGGAGAAGCATATATACAGGAAATTTGACATCCGATGGTTCACTTTCTGAAGTGAAAGAATGCAAAAGCTTTCTAAGGCTTATTCTTCATCTTGCCGAGGAATATCCTTCTGCAGGTCTCATTGCACTAGATAGAATAAGATATCTGATACAAACTCTGGATTGTACATATGACAAATTTAACATGGAGAACACCAGCACTTCTGGAGAAGTTGTTAAAGCAAAATTGGGTGCTGGAAAACTGTGTTGTGTTTTTGGGTCTCCAGTATCTGATAATCTGCGAATTTCTCTTGCTTCAAAGCTTGTACTTTGCATGTTGAGGTTTGCAAATGCTTGCCTCAATATAGTTAATGAATCTGGTGCAATCAACAGTAAAGTTTGTGAGATGCTGAAGCTTCTAGCTGAATACATGCAGAACAGTAGGTTCTATGACTGCAACTCATTTGAAATCTTCTGCCTCTGCATGCATGCTTACATAGCTTGTTGTTGCTTTAGAATGACTAGTGTCAATGCACGGGATTCAGATCATTCAAATGTTGGTGCCAATTTAGGTTTCTTCCATAATGTTTTCTGGGTTGGAATGGAACGGCTGGCACTTGAATTTACCAAGAATATGCTGAAAAAAAGAAACTATTGGGCTGCATACAGAGTTGGAAAGTATTCTTGTTGTGAAGGGCTATGGTTTGCCGCAGCTTTCACATTTAGGAAATTGTTAGATGGTGTACAATCAGATTCCTCTCATTGCTGGCTCAAATCTTTGTTGTTATTAGCTGGTGGTGAAAGTGAAATTAAATTGCTTCTCTTTCCTAAAGCTGGTGTAGAGTTGATAAGTGGGCTGCAAACTGAAAGCAATTGTGAAAAGTCTTTTACTTGTGTTGAAGAACAAATGGGCCAATATTTTGGGGAGAAAGCGGACTTGCATGATTTTGAGGGAAAACTTGCAAGGGTTTATAGCAGAATATGCTCTGCAGAGGAAATTTTGGCAGCTTCTGGGTCTTCAGTTGGTTTCTACTACTTCCATAGGTGGTTCATCAGTCTTAGAGCCAAATTTCTCGAGATCTTGATGGGTCTGCTTGGATTGCTGAGTTCACATAAATTTACTGAGGCAACCCCAGCATCTACACAAAATATGAGTCCTCTCATACTTAATTTTGCTTTAAGGCTGAATAAATTAGCCAAAGACTATGATCTTCTTGCCACATCTTTCTTGGACATTGACTGCCAGAGTTATAGAGGCATCTCTAGGTTGGCTCTTAGTTGCTCGGTACTGGCATTTTGCTCTGCCTTTGCTCTGCACTTCTCAAATGCAAACTCAGCTCTGTACAAGAATGTCCTGTCATGCAGCTTAGGAAACTCTGAAAAGTTTTTGAAGGCACTTATTACAAAAGATATAGTCGAGCGATTATGGGATATGGATAGCAAGATTACCTTGCAGCTTCAGCAGTTTGTGACTTCTTTCTGGGAAGATGTGGATCTCTTTCAGTCCAGAACACGAGTTAGTTCTGGTCACATAGAAAGAGCTTCATTAGAGTTATTTGAGAGTGGCATATCTGGTGTCCTGCAAATCCAAAAAGATTCAAAAGGAGTGAAAGATGACGAAGATCTCCAGCCACTTTTCATGCGCGGACTGCAACTCTTGTCTTACATGACTAGAAATTTGATGGAAATACCTTTTCAGGTTCCCAAGTACTTCTTCATTGTAAGGTATGCATGCAGTGAGAACTTTAATTTGTAATTTCCCAGTGCCCATCCACTTAAAATTTATAATTATCATTCTGGCCATGATATAGATGGTTAGGTTATGTAAACATGTGCTAAATCGTACAAGGGTTCAAGTATCCGGATTCTTCTTTTTCATATGTGCATGACTTCCTGCATCGGTGTCAGATCATGTTGGATATATGAAAAATCAAGGTGTTTGTTGCTTTTAGGCCCATTTTGCAACTATAAATAGTATACAAGTCACTGTTTATGCAAACCGTTTTGACCTGATGATATATGAACACTGCTGCAGGCCTTGCGTAGGTGCAGAGCTCTTCTTCTTCAATGCAGACTCCAGAAACAAACATGATTTATCTGTCTCACCTGGTTTCCAATTGTCTCTAAATCTTTGCATTCAGCTGAAGAATGCAATGATAGAAACTCGTGTTCGGGTTGCCAAGATGCATTGTGTTCTTGCTGTGAGACCATCTAATAGGTTATCCATCGGAGGAAAAGAAAGACAAATGCAGTGTGGCTTTCATCCTCGCAAAACTGATGAAATGGTCGAGTTGAATGAGATGCTACTTCTTTATATAAAAGCAGAGACTGGTAAAGCTGACATGATGAGTAGTGAGGTTGGAAATGGTGTTGACTTGGCGGCGGCTTATGCTTGTTTCGAACCAAATGAAAAGGGACAAGGGTTCTCATCTTGCTTGCTTAATGTTTCTGCATTTCCTGAGGGTTCGTATCGAATAAAGTGGCATAGCTGTTGCACTGATAATAGTGACTCTCATTGGAGTCTTTTGCCTCTTAATGCCGGTGCTATCTTTACCATTAGGAAGCCTTGACTGATGATTTATCTTGTGATTTTAAGATGCAAAAGTTAATTATCTGGCTACATCAGGATCAAGTTGTGTTAGAGACCATGGCTTAAGCAGATGTTTTATACTGTAAAGTGGTGTTTCAATTTTGTACGGGTTGACCTCATGTCGTCAGTTTTCCACCGGGAGCCAGTGCTGGTAGTTCGTGGATTTTTCTCCGGACAGCTGAGCAAAGAAGCAATCAAGAAGTGATTACTTGTTAACCACAGTATTTATGTATTCCCTCGCTGGTATTAAAAAAAAAAGAAAAAAAAAAGGAAAAATCCTCTTATGCATAGAGTGTATCAGCGCCTGTGGGTTTCATGGGCACGATAGTAAAGAGATTGGAATTCAAAAGCCAATTTTTACTGTTTGCTAGTGAAATCGAAACGTGAATCTCTACCAGATGGCTTCATAAGAACTTGATGTCCTAATTTTCCTTTTTGTCTTTTCAAATTTCTATCTTGCAGGAAGCCTTGTTAGTTGTTAAGATGAGCCACGGTATTCAGTTGCTCTGCAATGTAACCTCACAGGGATTTTTCCTACACCCAACGCACCAAAAGGGTTTAAGGGAAAACGGACACCGACCAACAACTTAGCTCAGGCTTTGGATTGTTGGATCGCAGACGGTCGTCTGCTATGAGCTAGCCAGCTAGGTGATCAACTGGCGTGTTCATCCCTTGCCCGGTTGCCTCACCTGGCTGGACTCATCCGGTCTGGGATTTTAACCATCGAAGAGGCTCTAACGGTCTCAACCGGAGTCCTTTTGTCTCATTTACCTGCTCGCGTCGTACGCACGCTTCTTACACAGTTGCATTCACCGAAAGAAAGCGCCGTCACCCCCGCCGAGACGGGACCATCCATCTCCTCCGCAGCGCGCCGCCACCCCCGATGCTAAGGCCCCCGGAGCACCAGGTGGCCGGCCACCGGGCCGCGGAGGGCCAGGTGGGACCCCTCGTCGACGGCGCTGGACTCTTCTACAAGCCCCTTCAGGGTGACGACCGCGGGGCCCACGAGGTGGCCTTCTACTCCTCCTTCTCCTCCGACCCCCGCGTCCCTCCCCATGTCCGCGCCTTCTTCCCGGGCTTCCACGGCACCCAGCTTCTCCCCGCCTCCGACGGCTCCGGTCCCCACCCACACCTCGTCCTCGACGACCTCGCCGCGGGGCTCCGCTGTCCCTCCGTCATCGACCTCAAGATCGGCGCTCGCACCTGGTACCCCTCCGCGCCCGATGATTACTTCCACAAGTGCCTTAAGAAGGACCGCGACAGCACCAGCCTTGCCCTCGGCTTCCGCGTCTCCGGCGTCCGGATCCACCAGGGCGGCGACGCCGGCCTCTGGCAGCCCGATCGCGACGCCATCCGGCGGTTCACCGCCAAGGACGTCCGGCGAACCCTCCGGCAGTTCGGGTCCTCGAATCCGGCCTCGGATTCGGACCCGCCGGACTGCGCCTTCGCCTCCATGGTGTACGGAGGGTCTAATGGGATTCTGGCGCAGCTGCTGGAGCTCAAGGCGTGGTTCGAGGACCAGACGCTGTTCCACTTCTACTCGGCGTCGGTTTTGATGATGTACGAAACGAAGGTGGTGGAGGCCGGGAGGGCCGGCGGCGGGATTAGGGTTAGGCTTGTGGATTTCGCTCATGTGATGGAGGGGAATGGTGTCATCGACCACAATTTCTTGGGGGGGCTCTGCTCGCTCATCAAGTTCATCTCGGAGATCCTCACCGATCCGGATGAGTGCTTGGCCAAACCCAAGAAGGCGCAATTGAACTTCGAGGATGGGAGCTGAGGGTGTGGTAACAGCATGCCATTTGATATTTTCTTTAGCTTATTTCCATCACTTAGAATCATTGATTTCTCTTTCATATACTGGTGAGCTAGCTCATTGAGATCTCGAAAATTGAGGTTAACTTTGCGTTATAAACTCTTTGCTTTTAATTTGAGGAATCTTTTACTTTTATCTGGTGCTATTAGAAATTTATGCTTGTGTTTTGAGGTGGATGTTGCCTTTCCTTTAATTTCTGTGAGCAAGATTGACACTTTGTTTCTCCCCTGTTATGCATTGAGTTAGATGTTAGGAGTTTTGATTTGTTTTAAAATGATATAATAAAATAATTTGAGAAATCTTAAATCCAGCAAAAACTCAAACCAGAACACTTACCCCGTAACTTTTGGCAACCTGATTTATGAGCTAGAAAAACACTTGTCATCAGATTGTCATGTAGCAGTTTCTGGTGTTCATTGTAGGATGTCGCATTATTTCCAGTCCAGATTATGCTAATTTCTCATGAGTTGCAGCTAGGAAAAGCTGTTTCAAGGCATTGTTTAATTTTCTACGTGCACATAGTGAACTTGGAGATTTGCATTGATGGACTATAAGGCTTGTACGGTTTGGATTTGGAAATCAATTAAAAAAATTATAAAAAAAATTTAGTTCATAAAATAAGAATTTAGGACCTTTAACTTTCAGAAAAGCCTTGTCATGTTCCATATTATGGAACTATTGGCAAGTACAACAGAGATAATATCAGTTTCGTTTGTCAAAAAAGGCATGAACTTTTGAAAATATGAACAACATGGTTGAATAGTTGATACAATTTATGAAATATGGTTGAGTCTTTACATCCTTGCTTGAGGATGCTCGTTATACTATGCAGTTTAACAATGGCAATTTGTGCATTAGATAAATTGCAAACATTGTGAGTGGCCAATGGTAGATATGCTCCCTTATTATTCAAGCATGACCCTGTAATGGGTGTCCAAATTTTATATAAGTAAATCTGCCTTGTTCATCTAATTCAGTAAATCTTAAATGGCTGATCTTTAATAGTGTAAAAGCCTTGATTTTAGTTTTCTTTCCTCTCTTGAGTTGACAATGTAATAGATGCAGGGACTTGATATTGGATTTCCAAGCTTTCTCTAGAAATGGCATCAAAACAAATTCAAAAGAGCTTTTTGATTTTTCTTATGCAGTTTCAATAGCAAACCAGTTGGTAATGCAGAAAGGATAAAGAGAAAGACAAAAGAAGCAAAACTATACATATTGGCTTCTAAATTTTTTAGGAGGGTTAGAGTTTTTATTATTTGCCTTTTTATTGTTCCCTCAAGTTGACGAGAATATTCTGAGTATTAGCTAGTCTTTATCATGTTGCTGTTTATGGATCCTCTTCATAATGTATCGGTAGTTTATTGGTGGTCCAGGTTTCAGTTGTTATTGCGTAAGCACAACCTGAGGACAAGAATCCAGTTATTTTAAGGACTACATGCACGCAAAAGTAGAATGGGACGAGCATTTTTTTTTCTTAAAGAGAGCATCTACATGTTGCTTTTTCAGAGTGATAAGATTGGGCACATTCCTATTCTTCCCCCTTAATACGGCTTCTGCATGGTAATTAGATTCCAAGGGGATTTTGCTACGGTGCTCCCAGAATATTTTAGTCTTTTTTTATTTATCCTTTCTAATCGTTGGATTGAGTATGGACTATGCGGATTCTAACCGATTAAAGTACCATATGCATGGCTGGTGCGGTAAACACTTCAAAGTTTTAAAGCTATTTCATTCCACGGTTAATTTTTTTTCCTCCAAAAACCTTCATCATGGGCTATGAAGGCGGAGCTGTGGGTGGGGCGGAGAAGCAACAGGCCAGGGGAGAACCGAGGGCGGCACGGGGCTATAGGAGCTGCTGGTATCGCAGGTGGAGAAATCGTGTGCATCGAAGATGGAGGCCCAGGGGCTGGCGGTGGGAACCGCGGGCACGCGTGGAGCCGAGGTGGGGGCCAAGGGCGAGGATTGTGGGTGCCCCGAGGGGTGGGGGGCCACAGAAGCCTTGGGTGTCGGAGAGGATGGCTAGGGGTGGCGCAGAAGCCCCAGACGCCGAAGAGGGGGGTCGGAGGGGGGGGGGAGGGGAGTGGGAACGTGGGGGTGTGGGGGGGCGAGCCGGTGGAGGGGGGCACAGAACCCATGGCGGTGATGGGGGGTGGGGCGAGGGGGCGACGCACAACACATTGGTGCCGGAGAGGGGATGGCGGTGGGAACCGCGGGCATGCATGGGGCGGGGATGGAGCCCGAGGGTGGAGGAACATGGGTGCCCCAGGGGGTGGGGGGCGCAGAAGCCTTGGGTGTCGTAGAGGGAAGTCGGAGGTGGTGTAGAAGCCTCATGCATCGGAGAGTGGGGCCAAATGGGCGAGGGGAGTGGGAACCGTAGGTGTAGGGCGAGGTTGGGGGGTGGGGGGCGGGGTTGCAGGCATAACCCACCAATGCCGGGGCGGGGGTGTGGTGGGGTGGGGGCGCGCATAAGCCCCATGGCATGAGGGGGTGGGTACCATGTGCAGGTTGGGAGGTGGGGGTGGGGGGCATGGGGCAGGTGTGTGGTGGAGGCCAAGGGCAAGAGAAGAAGAAGAACGAAAAAACAAAAAAAAAAAAAAAATAATAATAATAATAATATATATTTGTTTTAAAAAAATATAAAATTAATAATTTGGAATACTTAAATGTCCTTTATAATATAACAGTATAAAGAAGCACCGTAGTAACCAAGAGTAATGATTGGGTTTCTTTTTCCTTTTGTTCCTTTGAATTTGAATGATGAGACGTACATCACTTGAAGCTTTGTAGTTAGATTTTTTTTTTTTCATTTTTTTGGTTAGATACCAGAGTCAATTAGGGCATTTGGCAATTCCAGGGATTAAAAGGAGAGAATTGCTAAAGTATGCTTCTTTTCTTTGGCAGACTTCTTTTCTTTTGATTTGTTAGAGATGGCTGATAATTCGCCTTTTTATCGTGGATACAACCCATGTTTTTCAAGATATGAAGTTCTCATTTAAAAATTTTAATTATTTTATCATAAAATCGAAAAAGGGATTAAAGTATTATTTGCAAGAACTATGGTATAATATCATATTTTCCCACATTTAGAGATCACATTCAAGATGAACAAAATCTGACAGTCCTTTCTTTTACTTAAGTTGTCCTGTTTACCATTAATCTTAATCATCTTGAGTACCAAAAGACATTGTAATAAAGTTGTAGTAGCTAAGCAACATATCTATTGACTTTTAGTAAGCTAAATTTTTAGTCACCTATGTTTCAATTGGCCACAAGGAGAAGAATGAGGTCTCCTTCAAAGCTACGTTTTCTGTTTTTAAAAAATATAAGTATGTATCATGATGAATATCCCAATATTTAACCAAAATTTTCCTATGCATTGAGTTGGCATGACATGGATCAATTTTATAGCTCTTGACAGAATCTTAGTAGATAGATACTTGGATAACACCCCTTTTTTAACTTCTTTTTAGTCCAGTATTTTGATAGCACATGGTAACTGAAATGACTTGATTATCACCTTGACATGTCTCTTTCTTCTTTATTGACCTTGTCTACTGGTTGCAGGAAGTCCTGAAGTCACAGAAAAACCTACTCTTAATGTTGAAATATAAATATAAGGGCCTATAAGTTTCAATTTATCTTGCACCAAAATCGAATGAATTTTCTTCCCACAAGTTAGATCACGATCAAACCACAGCTCTTGAGTCAGAAGTTCAATCACAAGATGAAATGCACTTGATTTCCACAGCCTAAATGTCTCCAAGATGAGCGTTTTGTTTTGAGAGAGTTTTTTGAATGCTTTTGTTAGAGAGTGAGAGAGAGCGATCAAAAAAGCCTCATGCCCTTAGAGATTTTTGACTATATTTTGATACGATGAGCTAATGTTTGCTACTTTAACATGCTTTCAATGGTGATTAAATGATGTAGCTTTATGGAGCACATCTAGGAAAATGATTAGTTCGAATATAATGAATATGAATATAGAAGAAAGACAATTTTGGATGAATTATATATGTGCATTCATCGATCGACTAATTATGTCATTTCATTATAAATTAGACATAAGTGTAAACATATATTTTTTTTGAGATAGAAAAGAGATCAAGTATAACTTTGAGGGATGTAAGTATGCTTGATTCTTGATGTAACTAAATATGTCTAGGGCACAGTAAGATATGGAATTATTTGATGTTATTTTTAATTTCTGATTTACAATCGCCATGTATCTCTAATAGGAACATGGTTAGATTCGCAAATGTACTTGTGGATCATTCGACTTATTTGTTTGTATTTGTTTGTATGAAATTACTAAGATGAGGTTAATATTTTATCCATCATGTGTGAGTGAGAGATGTTGGTTTTTAAATGCAGTTTTTAAAAGTTACTTTGATAATTTTTCATAATTGCAACATGCTGAAAACTGTCTTGAGATGACAGAGAAATATAGTTTTGATGGCTCTCTCTCACTCTCTAACAAAAGTATTGAAAAGACTCTCAAAACAAAACATTCATCTTGGAGGCATTAGGGTTGTGGAAATCAAGTACATTTCATCTTGTGATTGTACTTCGGATCTACGAGTGGTGGTTTGATTGCGATCTGGCTTGTCGGAAGAAAATTCAGTTCGGTTTCAATGCAAGATAATCCAAAACTTGTAGATTTGGATTACCTTGCATCGAAACCGAACTGAACATAAGAATCTACGAGTTTCGAATTATCTTGCATTGAAATTGAACTGAATTTTCTTCTCACAAGCTGGATCATGATCAAACTATAACTTATGGGTAAGAACTACAATCACAAGATGGAATGCACTTGATTTCCACAACCTAAATGCTTCCAAGATGAGTGTTTTGTTTTGAGGGAGTTTTTCAATGCTTTTGTTAGAGAGTGAGAGATAGCCATCAAAACTATATTGTTTTGCCATCTTAAGGTAGTTTTCAGCATGTTGCAATTATGGGAAGTTACCAAAGTAACTCCCAAAAATTTCAATCTTGAGGCGGATCAGGTTTTGTCCATATAAGTGATCCAAACCCATATTTAAAAACCAACATCTCTCACTCACACATGATGGACAAAACGTTAATCTTTTCTTGATAATTTCATACAGACAAATGAGTCATGTGACCTACGAGTACATCTGCGAACCTAACCATGTTCTTGTTAGAGATACATGGCGATTGCAAACCAGAAATATAGAAGAACATCAAATAATTCCATATTTTGCTATGCCCTAGACATATTTGGTTATGTTAAGAATTAAGCATACTTAAATACCTCAAAAGTTATACTTGATCTCTCTCTCAATAAAAAATGTGTTCACAATTATTTCTAATTTCTAATGAAATGACATAACTGATTGACCGGTGAATGCACATATTTAATATAATACAAGATTATCTTCCTTCTGTACTTGTATCTATTGAATTCAAACTAATCACTTTCTTAGACATACTCCATAAGGCTATATTATTTTATCACCATCGAAAGCATGCTAAAGTAGCAAACATTAATTTATCACATCTGAATATAGTCAAAAGTCTCTAAGGGCACCACTGAGGTTTTATTAATGATTAAGCGTTGAGAAATTCACACATTGAGAAAGTAGTGATTTGTTGAATTCAATCTTCAATGATTCTCACTTTCCTCATATGTCACATATGCATACGTGGTATGAAACACATGCTATAGTAGACTTTCTCCTTTAAGGAGCGTATGTCAAGTCTTATATCGATACCGTACAAAACTCAATCCAAATATTTTCTTCACATCCATCAATATATCTCTTAGAGAACTCATATCTGGCATTATACACCTTCTAGGCTTATATAATTGTGGGATATCATGTTCGGTTGAAGTAATGATTTCTTAAACTTTAGGATCTCATCTTGATAGTTATCATGATGACACATTTATTGTATGTATACTTGCATACTCTCTCAATTACATATTTTTGATTTTAATTAGTGCACAAGTGTCTCATCTTAGCCCATCATCCATAATGTCTAGGGCTCTTTCTCATGTGGAAGAGTCGATACATGCTTGGTGATATACCTTTAATTATGATACACATTTATATATATGCTAGTGTTAGTTCATTGTGTATCTGAATTCATTTGATAATTCATAAAAGTAAATAAAAACACTTCATTAATATATAAAGATCATTGTCTCACAAGTCCTTAACATACAGTCTTAAATTCTATGCCATCCAAGAGATATGACATGTGATTGGAATAAGTCTCTTGATATCAAAGCTTTATGATCAAATCCCTGTACTCCTTGATGTTATATGACATGTTTAAAACTTGTTTATAGTCTTACAAGTTACATGAGTTATTTGCTTAAAACTGAAATTGGACCCTCTAATAGCATGTACTCATGGACTAAATAAGTAGAGCTGGTTTTAACATATATGATAGTCCTAATGATGTAGAACATGCATGCAAAATTTAGGGTTACTTGGTCGAGTGTGTGAGAAGTTATGGTCTCTGAAAGTTTTAAGGTAAAGATTGTTGGGGCAACGACTTTCGGATCAATTTTCTCTCTCCATAATCATTTTTATTCCTTAAAATTAGTATTATTCAATAGTATGATCTGAGAGCTTTCCAACAGTATATGGCACTCTGGATTCCTGGTGTGAGAGATATGAGTCTATAAGGCAGAATTTTTAGATTTCATTTTTTCTCGAGCCAATTTTGAAAGCTTGTATCTCTCACACTAAGAATCCAAATAATACGTGCCATATACTATTGGAAAGCTCTCAGATCATACTATTGAATGACAATAATTTTAAAGACTAAGTATCATTATAGAGAGAGAAAATTGATCTAAAAGTCATTGGCCTAGCCATTTTCACGTTAAACTTTCAGAGACCATAACTTCTCACACACTCATCCAATTAACCCCACATTTTGCATGCATGTTCTACATAATTAGGACTATCATACATGTTAAAACTAGCCCTAGATATTCAGTCTATGGGTACATGCCATTAGAGGGTCCAATTTCGATTTTAAACAAATAACTCATGTAACTTTGTAATTTTAGGCTATAAATAAGTTTTAAACATGTCATATAACATAACACTGTAAAGGGATTCAATCAGAAAGCTCTGATACTAATGTTGAAACGTAAATATAAAAATCTATAAGTTTCGGATTACTTTGCACTGAAACTGAACTGAATTTTCTTCTCACAAGCTGGATCACGATCAAACCCCAACTCTTGGGTTAGAAGTACATCATAAGATGGAATGCACTTGATTTTCACAACCCAAATGCCTCCAAGATGAGTGTTTTATTTTGAGAGAGTTTTTTCAATGCTTTTTTTAGGGAGTGAAAGAGAGCTATCAAAACTATATTTCTCTACCATCTCAAGGCAGTTTTCACATGTTGCAGTTATGAAAAAAAATACCAAAGCAACTTCCGAAAATCACATTCTTGAGCCAGGTCGGGTTTTGCCCACATGGGCGGCCCAAACCTAAATTTAAAAATCAACACCTAAATATTACTTTCATCTAATGTTAAGCTTCTTAAGTTCCTTCTTGAAAGGGAAAAAGGAAAGCTATTAAGTGTTCCATCTATTCTCCTAGAGAATCCAATTTATAAGCTGTCACTATAATTCTCTGCATCAATTCCTTTCCATGCTATGTCATTTGTGTGTTCTACTTCATCCCTCCAGGAGACTGCATCCCCAATTTATGCATTTGCAACCATCATCTTGGCCTTGGTATTTTGTATGAACATTTTGAAACATGGGTTCCTGTCTGTGTCTAAGATTTTGTCTTGTAATTTAATTTTTGCGAAATCCTGGAGTAGATTCCTGAATTATGGTCATTGACAAGCACTGTTTCCACCTTTATCTATAATAACCCTTTTGCCAGATCTAATGACATCTAGAGTAGTTGTGACAAATATCCATAAGTAGTTCCTGTTGGTTTCTTTGGCATTTTTTTTGCCATACAATATTAAATTGTGATGTTTTAACTAGCAATTAAGCTTTCTGAAGTCTACATCTGGATATAATATGCCCTGGAGCACCATGTGTGCATGCTTGGTGAAATCTTGGCCGAATACTTCTGTAAGGTAAGGTTAAGAGACATAATGGTCAAGTTGAGCTGCTCCAAATTTAGAGATTCCTTTGCTTACATGGGCACATCTGTTTCAACTGCTAAATAGAGAATATTTTAACAACGGCTGCGAGAATTCTGCAACATGGCTTCGGTTATTTATACATACGTTGTACCAAATAAATTGCCTCGGGTGATTGTTATTGTCTAGCCTAAACCGCGGTCGCACTGCACAGTATACTCAAGTAATTAAGGTGGCAGATTTTTTTTTTTTTTAATTTCTTTTAAACCTAGACTCTGATATGAATCCTTAAATTGATTTTACCTTCTTGTATATGGATTTATGCTAGTGATATCCTTCAGCATCTACCTAAATAGCCACTCAGGGCAGCATCATTAGCTTGATTCTTAGGATTTGATCAATTGCATCAACTTCGTTTCTCCCACTAAATAAGGACAATTTGCGTAATAGATTGCGAGATAAACACCAAGCATAAAAATGTGGAGATTTAGTGTTCTCAAAAGGACCGATGACTTAGTTACTTTAGTGTTCTCAAAGTGTCATGGTGAAGATTTTCAATACAGTCATTTAGAAAAAGGAGCATGATAAAGATGAACTTGTATTTGGACCTATCACATCTGTGTTGAAAATGGAACTCGAACTTGTTGCTGCTATCACCTTTTTCAGGTAATCGTGAGGTGTGCCAAACATAGCTGTCGTCTTTTCGACTTGCTTAGAAACTTCACATATGAGACTGTAGACTTGTATTGCACTGTTCATACATCTCGTTGGTACGCCATGGGTAACACTGTCAGAGGTTGATGGATACAACGAGCATTGGAATCAAAAGACGTGTTGCAACATGGAATAGATAAACTCATGCGGAAGGATAACCATCATTCCATCACTCGCTTCTGCATGGTCTTTGTTGACCAGTCTTCTACTACATTTCTCCTCGAGGAGGTTGTTCAAGAAGTGCCATCAGCACAACTCTCAATCACACATCCACAATTTGGAGGAAAAAGATGGCGAAGCCATAAGAATTTCTGAAAAAAGGTATTTAACTTGAACATGGAACCCAGCCGGAATGGTCAAAGCGTATATGGTGCAAGCTAATTAATTTGACCGCTGTGTTCCGGTTGGGCTAAGTGTATTTGGATAATTCTACACGTCATTCGCTTTATCTAGGCATCAATCTATTAATGAAAATTGGATTTACTCATCTTTGAGCCTCTGAACCTTTTGTGGGCCATCCTATCAAAAGTGTTAGTATATGTGAAGAGAAATTTTTTGTATATCGCATGCGATGTGGAAAAAATACACCACTTCATCTGATTGAGCTACGTAGTCACTACTTTCTAATACATATTTAATGGCTATAGTCTCACTTTTTCATTTAAAATTTTGAATGACGAAAATAGCCCTCTCTTTTTGAAAAAATTATGACATCCTATAGCGATATTATGACATCCTGTATTGAAATTATGATTTCTACACAGAATATCATAATTTTTTATAGGATATCATAAAGAGAGATCATTTTTGTCATTAAAAAATTTATTAAATTTTTGAATAACAAAAATACCTATCAAAATTTTGACGTTTCATGAAAAAATTATGATATTTTGTATAGGAAGTCATAATTTCAACACAGGATGTCATAATATCACCATAGGATGACATAATTTTTTCAGAAGAAGAGAGGCATTTTCGTCATTCAAAATTTCAAATGAAAAAGTGGATCTGTGGATATTAAATGCCCTTGGAAGCGATGGTTATGTGGCTCAATCAGATAGGATGGTGTATTTTTTTTACACCGCATGTGGTGTACAAAGAATTTCTCTATATGTGAATGGCTTAGTTTAACGAAATGGATGCTTTTGTAGGCGGTTTTACATGGATACGCTAATTGACTAACTATTTGCTAGTGCAGTACTCGTCAAAGAAATACTTGACTCATAAATCCTAGGATAAATTACTGGAATATTCTTTCAATTTAGTTCAATTTCACTTATATCCCCTCGACTTTAAAACGTATCAAACTAAGTCTTCAAATTTTTGAGATGTTTCAATATGGTCTTACCATTTATCTTTGTTAACAAAATAGTATTATTATTTTATAAAATAATCAAACTATTTTATTTCCATCTCCTTCCTTCTTCCTCTTCAATTTGTCTCCTTCTCTATCTCTAGTGCCGACGATTCTCTCTCTTCTTCTCCATCCTCCTCTTTAACTACAGTTACTTAGACTGGCGCTATCAACTACTTGAACTCGATTACAGTATAAATTGAAGAAGTAACTACTTATGATTATGACATACCTCTTTCAGGAGCATCTACTACTTATGATACTTTACTTGAGGCGGCAAAAGGGATTTAGGAGACCAAAGGATAGTATATTAAAAGTCTATTTAAGACTCTATAGAAAGGCTTCCCCAATCACCGCCCGAGAAAATTCTGGGAGAGACCAACTTGATGGCAATGTCTTACCGGCTGTTGCCGTCCAATGCTCAAATTGGGAACAAATATTGTTGAAAACTAATTCCATTTCCCCAATTGGTCATCTCCCATAGAAGAAAGATCGGAAGCGTCAGAAGCTAAACTATTTCAGTAAAAAAGTATGAGTTCATCGATTTGCCCCAATCGGGAATAATAAGAATATTTCCTCGAGCATCGATGCAGCAAGGAGTTCATCGATTTCAGTAAAAAAGTATGAGTTTAGTCTCCTTCTCCTCCTCATCATCCTCCTTCAAATCTGCCCATAAGCCTTTTTCCTCAACATCGGCTCCCTCTACCATCATCCATTCCTCGTCGATAATCTCTTATTTCCCCTCCTCTCCTTTCTCCTCATATATTTTTTCTCATTCTCCTTTTCTAAGCCTGCTTATGAGCTTTCTCCCTCTATGGTGGCTCCCTCCACCTCCGTCCACCTCGCCAGTGAACCCTCTTATCCCTCCTCCCCTTCTTCCTCTCTTCTTTTTTTTTTTCAAGCTCACCCATATTCCTCTCCACGGTGGCTCCCACCACCTTTGCCTCTTCCTCACCAGCGACCTCTTCTTCTCCTCCCTCCTTCCTCATCATCCTCTTTTTTCTCTTGTCCTCCTTCTCCTCCTCCAAGCTCACTCACGATCCTTCATTCTTTCTCCTCTATTTCTTCATCTACTTCTCCTTCTCCTCCTTCAAGTTTGCTTGTGAACCCTTTTCCTCCATAATGGCTCCTCTACTTTCACTTACCTCGCCAGTGAACCCTCCTTCCCCCTCCTCCCCTTCTCTCTCATTTTTTCTTATCCTCCAAGCCCACTTATATCCCTCTCCATGGTGGCTCCCACCACCTCCGCCCCTTTCTCATGGAAACCTCTCCTTCTCCTCTTCATCCTCATTCATATTTTTCTGTCGTCCTCCTCTTCCAAGCTCACCCATGACCCCTCTTTCCTCTTCTTCTTTCTCTTCATCCACTTCTCTGCTTCTTCCTTTAAGCCAGCTCATAACCCCTCCACCTCCATGGTAGTCCCCTCCACTTCCGTCCTTCCTTGCCGGTAGCCTCTCTTTCTCTCTCCTCTCCTCCCTCCTTATCTATTTCTCCTCATCATCTTCTTTCTCTTCTAAGCCCACCCATGAGTGCTCTCTCTCCTTCCTTCTAGCCCCTTTTCTTCCTCCTTTTCCTCCTCTAATCCCGCCTATAAGCCCTTTGATGCTGTCCTCCCCTTCCATGCTGACCTCCACGATCCCATCCTCCCCCTTCATAGCAACTCCCTTTACTCCATCCCTTCGTTGCTCGTGATCCATCCAATACGAGCAAAGAATATTTTTGTCTATTGGAACAAAAAATTAACATGATTTATTTGTAAGTGAATGGTAGAATTACATTGAAATATCTCAAAAATTTGAAGACTAGTTTGATATTTTTAAATCGAGGGGATATAAGTGAAATTAGGCCAAATTGAGGAGATGTTCCTGTAAGTTATCCTAAATTCTAAATATTTTTTAGATAAGCAATACTTGTATAATTAAGATATAATTCACCTTAAGAGACTGTTTAGACATCTCCACTTCAACCCAAGTAGAAGTCCACCTACAGGAGTAGTTTAGCTTACCTATTTGGCATGCATCATTTGCATGTTGGTTGAAATGCGGTTGAAATGCAACTAGGCTATATAGCTTGAGGCCAAAATATTGAAGTGTAGGATAAGCTATAGCCTCCTCAAATTTTTTCCAAAATACTATTAAAATATTTGTCACATGATTTCTATCTCTAGTATGGGTGTTTGAAACCCTTCTTGCATTTTGATCTCTCTCTCTATTCATTCGCGACCTCTCTATCCACTCTTGACTCTGGCTTTTTTCGATTCCAACATCTCATTATCAACTTCTTCATCTCCCTCCACCCCATCCCTCTGATCGCCCTCTCTGCCCCTTTTACCCTACTCTCCTCCTATTGTTGTCTTTATTTATTACCGCTCCCTTCCCTCTTTGGCATTAGCCTCCTTTTCTGTTATTGCTATCCTCTTCACCTCCCTTGGCTCTTTCTCCTTTGCTACATCACTTGTCACCACCTCCTTCTCTCTCTACATCCTACCTTTGCCTCTTTTCCTTTGTTACTGTCGTCCATTCTCCCTTTGCCTCTACCCCCACCCCTACCACCACCACCACAAAAAAAGCTCTAAGCCATTGCAAGTGGACCACCTACATCTCAAATACATTACAGTTTGAGCTATATTACATCACCATTATAGGCTCTAAATAATTTGTAAGTAAGATTATCCTATAAATAGAAATGCTGATTTATTCATTGTTGTTCGCAAACCAGCTTAATCTTAAATAGAGGATGACTCATACAAAACTTTGGGTCTGCAAAAATGGATTAGCTTCCATAATTATGGGCTTGGGAAATGAGTGGGGTGAACTTAGACCATATGTTGCACTATTTTTCTCATCTCTAAAATCTCTCAAAGAACCCAAGAGGAGAAGAGACTTGAGAGAGAGATTGAAGTTCTCTTTTAGTTGAAATCAAGAGAAAGAAGATGGATAGAGGAAGGAAGTCATTGAAGAGATCTTCACTGGTTCTATGAGTATTGTATCTATCTATTTAGCTGATTTTTGTACGCTGTAAAGATATTTTCTCTACAAAGGTTCGCCATCCATCATTATTATTGAAGATTTTTGTACCCTCTTGTTACTTATGCCTACGGTGAGGTGTAACTTGATATTCAAAGGTTTGTTATTCATTTAATGTTGCATGTCTCTTGTGGAGAGTAGAGAAAACTTGGGTCCAATTATTTCGACATACTAGATAAGTCTTGGCTAGGCATTGCTTTTTGATTTTTCCCTTGAAAGATTTTCACACGAAAATTGTAGTGCATTTTATACCAAATAAAGAAAATTTGTGGTGTACTCTTCTCTTTAATTCTATTTTGCTGTATTGTTTGCTCTTTTTTTTGGATAAAACAGATATATTATACAACTATAAGGTAAAAACATCCACAGGAATTAGAAGAGAAAAGATCTTCAAGTTGATGAGGTATAGAACAGAGAGAGTCCATAAAAAACTTCTGGTTTGACTATTTGCATTAATTGATTCTAGCTTCTAATACTTGTTATATTGTTGTAATTTCCTTGATCTATTGCGTGAAGGAGGTGTGGTTCTCAGCAAATTGCTCCTCCCTTGAACTTCATTTAGACAAATTAGCTTATAAGGCTAGGCTGCTGCCTCAGTTGGATTGGTTGGGGCTAAGTTAGGTTGTGTATCATTTAACTGGAATTTAATGATCACTACACAAACACCCAATTTTTTTTTAGTAAGACACAAATACCAAATTGTTGATCCATGGTTTGTTTTCAATCCTATTTATTTAATCTTCTCATGGCAGTCGAGCATCTCCTTGGACAGATTTATTGCCATCATTTTTTTTCCTGCATGTAAGGTCTTTTTTGAAAGAAAAATAAAAAATTATTTTTTTCATATTTTGAATAATTTTTAGAAAAAAAAAGTCTTCTAATTCAGAAGCACCCACTCCGAAAATTATTAGATTGATCAAGTCTGTTGGACAAGTCCAAATCCCGAGGGCTCGATGGATAATAGAATGAAGTATTGCACTTGTTTTGATCTAGTTTAAACGTAAGTGGGATAACGTGGTGACTGTTAGAGAGGCGCACAGGATCCGAGATTAAGAGAAATTTTTTATACATCATAGGCGGTGTAAAAAATTTGACGTAAGATATATCTTATTCGATTGATCCATATAATCATCATTTTTTAACGTATATTTAATGATTATTTTTTTAAAAAAATTTATATCATGAAAATATTTTTATTTTTTAAAATAAATTATAATATTCTGTGACATAATATAGTCCATGATATCATAATATGACCTAAGCTATCATAATATAAAATAAATATTTTTGTCTAATCACTTTTCAATATACATTTAATACTTATTATTTTATTTTTTTAAATTTTGAATGATAAAAATATTTTTATTTTTTGAAAAAAATTATAACATCCTATATTATACCATGATATCTTATGGATAAAAATTATAATTTTTTAAATATAAAATATCACAATATGAATATAGAATATCATAATTTTTTAAAAATAAAAATATTTTTATTATATAAAATTTTTAAATAAAAAATACTATTTTGTAAATATTAAATACATATAAAATTTCATCATATCAACCGGATAAACCGCTGCATTCCACGTGGATTTTCTGCCCCGCCCGGGGTGTCCAAAAAAATTTCGCTGAGATTAAATGGTTGTCCAGGTCTCCAATCGAACCCAAGGAAAAGTCAATCGGCGGAATCACGTTTTACGGGCTCCCACAAAGGGGCGGAGAAGACGGAGCCGACGACGACAAAACAGAAAGAGGTCTCGCTCCGGCCACCGCGAAGAAAGGCGGCGCAGCGGCCGAGGAGAGGAGAGAAATGGGGAAGAGATTCGCGAGGGCGGCGGCCGTAGCGGGGGCGGTGGCGCTTGTGGTGGGGGCTTGCCGGCGTTACGGATGGGACGGCGAGGCGGTGCTCCTTGCTTTCCGGGATCTCTCGGAGAGGCTAGGGATGTGGGCGATCCCTCTCTACGTGACGGCCCACACCATGACCCTGGCCCTCTGCCTCCCCTACGCCGTCTTCTTCGAGGCCGGCGCCTCGCTCCTCTTCGGCTTCCTCCCCGCCGTCCTCTGCGTCTTCACCGCCAAGGTCCTCGGCGCCTCCCTCTCCTTCTGGATCGGACGGTCAGTTACCACTAGCATCCCCCTCTTCTTGTCTTCCTTGTGTTCTGTTTGGAATCTAATGATCTGTGATCTACTTACTTCACCGAGATAGAAAACGAATCGTGATGTAGTAGTCCTCAACGATTTAATATTTCGTCCTTCTTCTTTGATCGGATAAAAAAATGGAAAATAAAAAAAAAGAGGCATTGGATTGTGATGGTCAAGGGCTAGGATGGGAGAATCCAGGGAATATTTGTGATGGAAGGCGATGATTTGAAGGACTGCCTCTTATCTTTTGCTTGATAGGCATTCTCGATTGAGAACTTATAATTTACACATGGGTAATTGGTCCATCGAACTGTAGGAGCATGTTTGGTTGGGGGCCGTGGGAATGGGAATGAGCGACTCCCATTCCAATCGGAGAAGTCCAATTCCCATTCCGATTCTAGAAGGGAATGTGAATGTCCGAATCCTCCAAAATCCAATCCCTACTTTTCTCTAGTACTCGAATCCCATTCCTTATCCTTCTAAATGGAGTTTCATAAGATAATGATGACCGACAAGGCCCTTTGGGGTTCGTCCCCTATGGACTACATCTACATTGTTTGTTTCCTTTTGCCTCTTTGATCCCTACAACAACAACAACAACAACTGATAAGGACTTTTACTTTATGAATGAAAAGATCAGTTCAGAAGATATCTCCATTATCACAGTACATATACAGGTGGGAAATCCATTCGAAATGCTTCTTTGGTGTCTTGTGAGTGTATTATCTGGACATACAGGTGCGGTACCAGTTCTATCGCTCAAGTCAGCCTCATCATGGAAAATTTGTTATGCTGACAGTCGGCAATGTGTAGGGATAACCATGTTGAATCCATAATCTCATTTATCGGTTCATTATTTATGTTCGCTTACCAGATTGCTTTTTCAAATCTTCATGGTTTTAAGGCAGTGAAACCACCTACCTCTTTGTTATTTACCCACAACACCTTTGGAGTTCCTAGTAGGTTGTGGCATACAGTGGATAGGAAAAACTTTCTTGAAGGTTCTACTACATCTTTGAGCTTCATTACTCACCTTTAAAATGTTAAAGATGCCTACCTTTTCCTCTGTGCTTATGATTAAGATAATTGATTAATCTGAAGTTCTTTTATGGAAGTGTTAATATGTTATATGTCAAAGTAATAGGTATGATTGATCTGTGATTGTTGGGGCTGGACATGGTGGGTCCTCGGATATAGAACAGGCTAGACATGCGAGGTATGTAGCAGAATACCTTACATTTAGCTATGCATGTCTGACTTTGGAAAGCAACTCAAGGCCACATAGTTGACATCTTGTTTCACGGTTTTATCGTAAACTATAAAGTTTGGAATGAAAAAATCTTGCATGGAAGAGTTACGCTTGGTTTATTTCCTGAAATTTCTCTGGTCTTAGTTGAATCAGATTTGTGGAAGATCCAAGAATCTAATTGTGAAGGAATTTTGAGTTTGGTACTTGTTATGACATAGTTCTAAACAATGAGGCTAGTTTGGAGGGTAATTATAGTGATCATTGATGAACTGTATCTTTTATTTCGACATATGCTTTCTGATACCATGATTGCTATCCTATGTTCCCTATTTAAATGTTCTAGTTAAAAATAAGGAATAAGGATTGTCGAACCAGTATCAGGATCCATATTGGTTGGTGACTAGTTCAGTACTATGTCGGTTCGGTACCGTACTAACATATGGTACGACTGGGCTTGTCTGTTTGATCGGCACACCAATTTTTTTTTATTTTTTAATTTTTAAAATATCTAATCAATTTTTAGGATTTCTTGAATGATTTTAAGTCCAAATTGATATTTGTTGATGTTATTTGATGTTTATATCACTCCAATACATCCTTAATTATGTGTGATGTGGATCTGAATCTGATATGATGTTATATCAAAGGGGGACAATATTACAAGTTTGAAAGAGTAGCTCATGAATAGTCTTATCAGGACTAGGTATTATTGAATTCTAAAATGCTCAAATCAATTAAAAAATATATAAAGTAAATAATCAATGTATATCGAGATTTAAAATTTTATCGAGTGCCAATGTCGTTCATAAATATCCAAATCGTTTACAAAATCAGGAAGAACATCAGACTATTCCTCTAATCAAGCAGCATTGTAGTTCTCTATGCTCATCCGATAATGTATGCATACTGGATTGTAACTAATCTCAAATCTCTTATTGAAACTCTAGCTTTGAAAGGTATCCTCAGACTTATAATACACCTGTCGAAGGACCCATCCGAATATACCGGCAACAAAATCTGATCCGTAAGATACTTCAAGCTATATAGGGCAGTAGCCACTGAAAAATGATGCCTCGAATGTACCATACCCATGTTCGTATGGATCATAAGTTGCTTGTGGTTGCGGATGAGAGAATCCAAAATACGAGCATAAATCTAATATGTCCATGGATCTTATTCTATGCGCAAGATCATCTGCAGCTGCAACGACTAAGACAAGCCCGTCGGTTGTATGCAATCGTATTTTCATTGGCTCTACTAACTTATGCGTCATGGTTCCTATTTTGTGTGACATGCATAAACTGGGACTCATTGGTGAATTGAAGACTACCTTACAGTCGCATCTCATAAATAGTGCTCTCCTATTCTTAGCTCCCTCCTTGATCGCTAGATCCATGATCATCAAAAGAACTATCATTACTACTTTGTTTGATCTTTGAATCTAAGTGAACTGACTGCTCCACCCTCTCCATTGGGACTGCAACTGTCTTTTTTTTTCTTTTGTCTTTGTGTCGAGCAGCTGCTTGCCTATGCTGTAAGGATGAATGTTGTGATTGATCAACTGGAAGCCTATGTGGAATGTTGCTGCTTGCTTATTGCTCAGCATCCATCCCAATCTTGCTAACTATGAAATTGACTAGTCATATAGGCGATCTTGGCTCATCAAGCTCTGGCTCCTGCTATTGGCTCACAAGCTATCTGATTATCGAATCTTGTCATCATTAATAAAGTCATCCACAGTCAGATCCGAGTACTCAGCTCAACTTTCTCCTGAATGTATTTGAACTTGAACCTTAGATTGTAGTGTACATATAAAGGTCGTTGAGGTATTTCTGCATCAGACGGTTCTTTTATTTATTGTGGATAAGGAGGAAGGTCGATCAATTGCACTCATAACCACTCAAGGAGACTATTTAGGAGAGGATCCGGATGGTAACTTGTTTTAGATTTCTTGCCATGATACCAAAGTGAATCCACCATTCAGTTACAAAAATATTAAGCAAAACTAAAAGTAAGATTGTATCATATTGACTTATTAGTAGCTACATAATGTCAAGAAACAGTTGTTGTTGTTGGTATCTAATCTACCCAGATTTATCTTGTTTTTGATTGTGATCATGTGGTCTCTAAAAATTTTGTTGCCCTTCCTAAATATATTTATTTGTAAAAAAATATATTTGTTATAATATATTACTGATTGAAGATAAGATAAGTTAATAAAAATCACTTAACCTAACTTATTTCTTCTAGGCATATAGCTATGAATTCTGGATTGGACTCCATTTTATATATCACATTTTGTAAGGTAGTCAGAACCTCTTCATCCATGTTTATTCCAGGTAAGAAATACTAGAACTTGAAGTTCAGATAGTAAGTTGCAGGTAAATTTTAGAATTAGTTAAGTAAAATTGTACAAATACAAATGCAGCCAAATTTTTAGAGCATTCTTGATTTACTTCTTATATGCTAGATACAAGTCTCCATCCATCTAATAGTCGTACTATCGCTCAATGATTTAGATATATTTGTGGACATGTTTCGAAGATTCACCCTGATTTGTCCCTTTATCCTTTTTATTATGTGATATAAGAAATCCATTTAGGGGTATCTTTTGCTGTCCATGATCCGACGTATCTCATATAATGACTTGATGACCTTTATTATCTTCTCGGTTCACTACTAGAATGTCGGTCTCGTCACTAAGTTCTCCACATTGATCCCCTCAATATCTACTCTGGCATATCTATTCTCTTGTCACTTGGGATTAACAAATATTTAATGCAAGTGTACTTTCTTGTCAATAAGGCTAGCAAGTGCTATATAATTCATAGCAAACCATATAACATTTGATCTTAATATCTCTTCCCTTGTATACCTTCGCATCAATCATAGGATCATATGTGGTTGTAAATAAATCTAGTAATAATCTATCCTGAGTCCACTACCTTCTGCATCCCATTAAACTTCTTAATATCCATCGACATAAGATTAATATAATGTGCAACACACGGGATCCAAAAAATATGCGATCGTTGCTCTATTAGGGTCTCCCTTGTGGTCTTATATTGTGGTCCGTTGTTGATGATAATCTGCATGTCATTTTACTCTCTTATTTCATCAATCACCTCCTCTATCAATCTGAGGATGTATATAGCGTCGTGCACTTGACCAAAAGTATCAATGAACTTCTAAAAAAATATTTTTCCATCATAATATATCAGCAAGTTGATTATGCTCCATTTGGTAGGATTAGTCCAACTATCACACATTACTATTAGTCCATACATTGGCCACTTATTTTGATATAAGACAATCCATTTATATAGTTCTTTCTTGTTATTGTAAAGAAGCTCACAATAGATATCCATTGGTCCTAGAGGACCTATATTCGGTTGGCAGCTTCTATAGATGCAACGACAGAGCAATAATATGTGCTGCCTGTCGCATGCACTAGGATGTGGATGAAGTGAAATCAAGATCCAATAGCTTACCATATGTCCTTCTTAGCTTTCTTTAGCATACTGTCAACCTTTGTTGCTTGGAATCTTTGTTTAAGAAGGCGTGTGGATCCAAGTCCTGGATAGTGGCTCCTAGTGTTCTAAAAGATTTTTTTTATTGTCAAAAGCCCTTAATATAGATACAATACGGCTCGCGCCTCTACTGATAGACTCTCTAATTGAAGAGGTTCTCTTAAACTGTGACTCTGTTGTAGTGCTCATTGGAGCGACCTCGATTTATAAGCTAATAGTTTAAATTAAACCCTATGCCTAGCCACTTCCTCAAGCTGTCACTGGTCATCCAAGCTCGTTCGAATGGCAACCTATATCTATGCCTCATCATTTGGAGCAAATGTTATCATGACTCCTTAAAGTGATAGGAATATAGCTTTATGGCTTGGTGGTCTACCTCTGCCTTCTTCTTTGAAATCTTTTCCTTCGTTGCTTAGAAAACAGTGAAGTGCTTCTTTATCAGTTGATGGACTTTTTGTGGGCATTTTTAGCATATAACTATATCGGGATAACTACTAGCCAAGTGCTGCCTCAATTTAATTATCCTTTTTTAAATTCTGTGTTGCATCAGTTGCATTTTCAATTGTACCTACTTGAGAGCATTTGCTCGTGGTCTTATCATACTTTAGGTTCTTTTTTCTTGATGCATCCATTCATGAAGTTTGAACAAGCAAATCAATTTAGTAATTATATAAAAAAAGTAAAATTTTTGTTGTCCTATTTTTTATATTTTTCTGAATTAATTTTATATTTTTTATTATTTTTTAAATTAAAAAATATTATAATATTTAAAAATTATAAAAAAATAATTTGATCTCAGATTCATATAGAATCCTACCACAGATGCTATATATATTTTACTAAGATAATAGGCATGCATGAAATGCTATTTATTTTTCAATTTCGTTCAAATTTAAGCCTAGGACACTATGCACATGATGCATCAAAACTTTGATAAATAGACATCAAATTTACATTGAAAGTAGCTTACAAACCTCTAAACAATATTTTAATTTTATGGTTATTTTTAATTTTTTTTAATAATTTTTATCTTTAATTTAAAAATTATATACTTAACAAAAATTAATGATTTTATTGTCATTATATAGATCATCCTAGATCTAAATATATAATAAAATCATGCCAAAATCAAAAATTTTGGCATGATTTTTCCTTGTTTTTCTTATTTCTATAAATTTTGAAGTTCCAAAAATAAATAAAAGGAGAGAGGTAGGGGAGCAAGGGAGGTGGGGGAGAAGCTTGTGTATCCTTAATCAATGGTTTCTTCTCATTCCGTAGCTCTTTTTTTACTGTGAAGAAGGGAGGATGATTTTTTTTTTCTTTTGCGAAGGAGATGAACAAGAGAAGTCTCGGGAGAGTTCTCTTTCTCATTTCCATCTTAAAATATCCGAATTGGTCGGTTTGGCCCCATACCGTATTGAACCGTCCGTTTGGGCCGGTTCACACCAGTTTGAGCCTCGTGTAGAATCTCATTCCCGAATTGACCCAATTTCACATCGATCCGGTTCGATACATGCCGAATCGGGTAGTTTGGTTCGGTTCAATGAATCATGACAAGGAATGAGAACATTGATCATGCTATGGTGATAAAGGGATATATGGTATATAAGAATCATTGTTCTATGTCATTTAGTAAGCATTTCGTATGGGTTGATAATCTCAAGATCAAGGATGATGTGGGTGGAGGATAACAGGATTACTATATTCGGTTGCATCCTAATGATCCTACATAGTACTGATTCCAAATCACCCTTACTCCTAAAATTATCATCTAACCTAGTGATCTGAAACTTATCATTGAGGATCAGCTTCTCAGATCACCGTAGAATAGTGATTTTAGATTTTAAATTTAGGGACAAAATTACCTCAATTCAACAAGAAAAATTGGTATATCAATATACCATTAATATATTATATGAATATTATATATTATATTATATTGATATTACATATATAGTATTCATGATTTATATTTATATTATAAAATTATTTAATATATTAATTCAATTTGACTAAGTTTTTTAATCAAAGTAAATAATAGTGTTAAAATAATAGTATAATATAAGTATAAATGAAAATATTAATTCTATAATAATAATAATAAATATATTTTTATAGGATTAATTATTTCACTATCAACATTATAACTTGTCTATCTAGTGTCCAAAATTATAAATTACATGAACTTGCTACTAGGTATTTATGTATGTTTTCCTATGATTTATTTAAGAATTCTATTTAATAGTTGCCAAATATATAGAATATATGAAGGATAGTTTTGATTTTATATGGTTAACGATCTTGGATTTCCATGGCATACGAAACATGTTGCTCATGGATAATAGGAATCTTTAATCAATGAAATATAGTGTACCAAATGCGATGATCTTAGATCATTCGGGATCAGATTACCCTAGGATGAGGGTAACTAATGATCTAAGATCACTGTAGCAATTCCACTTGGATCACCAAATGCCACCTTCATAGATTGTGAGCTTTGTTATCTCCTGTTGTCATAAGTTGATCAATATTAAACTATCATTACCTTGCCCAATATTTGTTTTCAAATTTGGCAAGCATTATATTGCTTTTTGTGATCTTTTTTGATAATGCTTCTACCATCCTTACCAAAGACAGTAATCCAGAGGAATACTGCAAATGACTACTCACTACCTTCAGTTTCTCTCTGGTCAACTGAAATATTGTTCATGGTAAGGTGGCATGCTGGTTTTCATGTTTTGTTGACAACTCAGAAGATATTACTTAAGAGCCATGACTTTTGTAAATACTAATTGAATGCTTGCTTGGCAAGCAGAGCATTTCCCTATCACCTAGTTGTTCCATGAACCTTGTCTTCTACCTTGCAACCAATCTTGGACTTTAGTTGTGGCTTTGTTAAACTTAGTTGTTGCTACAAGGCTATGGAGATGAGGTCGGTAATGAACCGAGCTGAAGAGTTGAGGGTTGAGTCGATCTGAACTGCAAACAAAATCTGCAAAAGAAGTCCTAAAACCATGGGATGTCCTCCAGTTTAGGACCCTTTGATGTTTAAGTCAGCTGGAGCCTTGAGAACAGTTGGTGGAAATAGAGAATTAGAAAGTAAGAAATGAGAGTTTGAGAGTAGAAATAAGTAAAAAGAACTCTGATTCCTCAATAGAAAAATTAGCAGAATTTTGTCTCTGTGAATTTTGATTTACCTCCCGGAGAGCACCCTATTTCTCTTTATATAGAGGGAGCTTACTTAGATCTTAAGGAAAGCTTGTTAGATCGTTAGAGATCCGTTAGGCCATTAGAGATCTGTTAGGCCGTTAGATTGTTATAACAGAATGGCCAGCTATGCAGGGATCGTGGGATAGCTGCCCACGTGGTAAATGAGCTAGAATATAACTGGAAGATAGTTACAGCTGAGCTGGATGACAGCTGTTAGATAACCGTCCACAGATACGGTGGCATGTCAGTAACAGACTGATGTGGAATAGCTGACATCAGTAACTATCTGGATTGGGTGTTATGACTTTGGTGTCAATAATCGAGTCAGCCAACAACTGAAGTAAGATGACGGAGATAGGAAACAAATCGAGGTGAGCATCAAGCTTGTAAGCAGTTCTGGATTAAATTGATTAGCAAATAATACTGAAGAGGCAGGTTGGTCTTGGGCCGATGTAACCTGAGAGAATATTTATCTCAGATAATAATCTGATGCCACGTGTCCAGACGATGATGAGGTCGGATAATATGCACCAACATTAGTAATTTTTTATTTTTCGCTGGCCAACAGATCTTGCCTCAGGAATAATGTGAGGAACCAAGCTCACATTTTCTTGCATTTTCATCTTCCATTTTTTGTCTTTTTATTTAATTCTGATTCCAACTTTCTGCTTTGTGCCTCTACTGTAATTAACTTTGGTATGAATTCATAAATGGATGAAAGAAGCAATAAAAATATCACAAGAGCAGCAAATACATTAACACTCACAATCAATCTGAAGTCAAACCTCTAAATTTGTGCCAGATCTGTGGCCAAGGCAACTTTTAGCAACAGACTGGTCTACCCTGAAACCTGGAAGGCTATTTGGTTGGTAGACTAGAGAGATCCATCTTGCAGGTTATGCATTTTAAGCTCATTCAGCTGGGGAGTAACCCTCCAAGGCCCCCCGAAATTGTTTGTCTTATATAAATATATATTTAAAATGTATTCATATTAATCGATTGCTCCTTTTGCTTGAATTACATCTTGTGTTAGGTTGGTTATTGTCTTTTTTTTCTTTTTTATTAACACTGATTGACTTATGGGCACATATTTATGCCTCTTTTTATCCTGACCATCAATTTTTGCCTTTGTTATGTACAGAGCAGTTTTTAGGAGTTCAAAATCTGCAATGGAATGGGCGCAAAGAAGCAAATACTTCCATCTCCTGGCTAGAGGAGTTGAACAGGATGGCTGGAAATTTGTACTTCTTGCTCGGTTCTCACCTTTGCCATCCTATGTCATCAACTACGCTTTGGCGGCCACAAAAGTTGGTTTTCTGATTGATTTTCTTCTTCCTACAGTTATTGGCTGCCTGCCAATGATTCTACAGAACACATCTATCGGCAGCCTTGCCGGTGCTGCTGTAGCTTCCACCAGTAGCTCCAAAAAATCTCAGATCTACTCGTATCTTCTCCCTCTACTTGGCATAGCTTCCAGTATTCTCATCTCTCTAAGGATCAAAAAGTACTCCTCTGGGTTTGCGGTAGCTGAAGAACATAAGCAATCATCATCCAGTCAGAATGGTGATGGGGTTGATAATGCTGTGCACTCATCATCCAATAAAAAAGTGACTGGCAGTGCAAATAAAAGAAAGTGATTTAGTCTTTTCTATTTTTACTTTCTTATTGGAGAAAATCTCCATTCAAAATTAGGATTATTTCAAATTTGAAATTCAAATTAAAATCTCCTTGTCCTTGGTCCACTTAGAAGTTATCTTGCTATGCTTGGTGCCTTTATTTTCCTGCAGCATTTTGTAGTTACGTACATCATCCGAGTTGTTCCTTTTCTTCTTGTTCTCATTTCTTTGCACATTTATCCATATTGATGTTCTCATCACCTGGATGCCTTCTGTCTGTTGTGATTGACCTCCAAGTTAATTTGGCACCTTAATGGGTCTCTTTACAGTTTGAGCTCTGAGAAGCACGTGTTGTGAGGGTGTTGGCTCTATTGAGGTTCTGCCTTGCCTGTGGAATTAAATGATGCGTTTGGAAAAAGCTAAGGCACTGCAATCTTGTATGCCTCTCCCCCCCCCCTTTTGCTTCCCTTACATTATGCTCGCTATTATTTTAATGTAGGTAATGAGTTGAGTTCCAGGTGCTTCCATCTTGGGGGTGTAGAGCCCCCTGGATCATGTTCCTTTGTGGGGATTGTAGCAAGCAGTGAATAAACTTGGCTTGGTGGTGGGAATTGAGATTGGAAGTTGTAGATTATTCAAGAAAAACCAACAAGATGCCATCTCTAAGCATTGCTCTTCTCTTGACATATCCAAAACAAATCTTGCTGGGAACTCCTGCATCCTGTAGAGCAGCAAACATTCCTTGGTTTCCACTCTTTCTCAGGATTTATTTAACGTACACAGGAGACTCAGTCTGGCTTCGTAGTAATAACAACCCTCTCCAAGGCACATGACCAATGGCTCCCCAGGGTGAAAGAAAGCTCTTCGTGAATTGGCTCTTGTGCAGGGACCCCAAAATCATCATGGCATCTGATTTCGAGAAATTGATGCTTCACAATGCGGGTGAGGCCTCTGATTTCAAGTCATTGATGCTTCACAATGCAGGCAACACCAGGATCTTCATCTGGTCATCCATGAACACTGAGTTCCTAGGCCTCTCTATGGCCTGAACTGACCTGGCCATGGATGGCATGGCAGGTTCCTGCCTCACTGGGATCCAATGGCCTCTGAGATCATGATGCATGTGGTTCAAGATCTTCCATGAATTAGCTCTTAGCATGGCTGCCTAAATCCTGTTTGGTCACATTGAAACAATGTTATTTCATTGGATTGGCTGATATGAGAGAACTGGCTGCCAATTCGTCTCCTTATCCCTCATTTTCTCTTAGGAATCAAGTTGATGGAAGAAATGATAATATAATGAACATGATACATCTTGTGAAATACCATGTGAAGTGATCATGGAATCGGTGACAAATATAGGCAAAGTTCTTCAGGAAGCTTGTTGGTTGGTGGATTTGCAAATGGGTTCCAGTATATATATGTAGATGCCTCTATGTACATTCACATAGTTTAGTTTTCAAAGTACATGCACTATTAGGCATGGGCATGTCAGCGTGTACATATGAGATGCAGTGAAGCATTAATCATGCACTGCAGGGTAATGCACTATGTGGATGCCACCATGCCTGTTACCAGATGTTATTCAAATACATTGCAATTGTAGGGGCAACTATTATTTTTTTGCCCTTTAAATCAAGAAATCCCGAATAGAACAAGGATATCCAACTCATTTCTTTCCTGCATCTTATTTGTGTTCAAGAATCCATGTCACTTTTAAATGTGCTACAAAAGAGAGTCGATTAAGACCTCTGTCAAAGCCAAAGGTGATGGATCAAGAAATTCTCCTGTTTCTTTTCCATCAGTTTTGAAACTGCACATCCAAACTCACTTGATGCTAATCATCATATTTTCCCATCTTCATGGAGGAGCCAAATCAGATTTGGCTTATATCTGATACTAGATATATAGATATTTGTAAAGGCTGTGATCCGGCCTAACTGTTTTTGATTTCTCTGGAGAAATCATGATCAAGTTAGTCCCTAATAAAGAAACAACAGAAGAGAGCTGAGATATCAGGTAATGGAGTTTCTAAGATTAAGGCATGTATCTACTTTTGCTGACACTGATATTTTCTATCTTCATGTCTCTAAAACAAAAATAAATAAATAAATAAATAAAATACTACTTGCGTGCGAAGTGATGAGATCAACGTTGCCTACCCACTTAACCTTGATGTGATAGTTATCCAATGACCCAACAATCTCGAGTCAGTGTGGTTCGTGAGATAAGCTGATGGGCATTTTTTTTTTTTTTTTTTTTTTTTTGTACAATATAGTTGGCTTTGTTAAGATTAGTGGGCTGCTGCAATCATCCATTGCCCGCTTGCTGCTCCAATGATTGCATGAGCTTTCTATATTGTCTGTACTTGCACCTTTGGGGTTGTCACCCACTTGGATTTCTCTGGTGTGGCGATAGTGTGCAATAATAAGCCAGGTCACCAAGGATTGGAATGCATCAAATTTGGAATACTTTACTCAGTGGCCTTTCCAAACTGATGTTAACCCTTGACTGATTGCTGGTAATTTGACTGCCACGAAAGATTTACTGGTTCCTGTTGGTTGGTTACGTAATGATGTCATATAGAAGAAATTCAGAAATCCATGGCAGCATTCGTCATCTTGTTGCTGGTAAAATTGATTGAGAGTTTGAAACCATGTAGCAATGGATGAAATATGGATAGGCAATGAAGTAATTAAATTATTCATATACTGAATCAATCATATTATATGCTGTAAAGTGTAAACTAATGAATGATAGATTATTGATGTCTGAGATTGGCCTATTGATGTTTTAATTTTTATAAGAAACAATGGAAAACAAAATACTGTATAATGATCAGCTTTCTGAAAATATTATCATCAATGCAGAGAGTTGATTTTGACAGACTGCTATATGCTGAAGAAGTTTTCATAATACTTGAGTTTAACAATAAAATTGGTTTAAATAGGAAATGGATTAGTATGTTGTGATCTTGTCAAGCGGGACTGGATGTACTATGGTGTTTGAGGTGGTTGCATTTAGTACAGTCAATAGACAAAAATTATATTAGAATTAATGGTTAGAACTGTTCTATCACATGAATTTTAGACCATCCAATAAAATATTGCTATATCATTCTCTGTGATTTAAAAAAATCAAACAAAATTGGATCGGAAATGACATGGTTAACTTTGTACTTTATTTTCATTTACACTTCAATTAAGTGGAGAGTTTTAAAATTTTGAATCATCAGATGATATTGCGACGGTTTATTGGATGGTCTAAAGTTCACATGATAGAATAGTTCTAACCAATAATTTCTGCTAGTCTTCCATAATCCAGCCTAGTTAGAATTGAAAGCTCTGAATTTTACTAAAAAGAATTCTTTCCATTTGTCATGTTTAGCGGATGAGCATGAATATTAAAAGATCTAGACTGGTACTATCGTTCCTACCAAGTTTCAATTAAACTCCCTATGGGAAGGACAGCCGACCAGAGATTATCTCCATCTCTAAAGGATAAAATAAAATATCTTGGAAATAGAATTCATCCCTAAATGAAAGGGATTAGGTGTGTTTGCCATCCCATCTATTTAAACTACTTTGCATTCAACGCAAACTGAGAAGATCTTAAAAAAAAAAATTAGAGTAGTTGGATTGAATAGAGCAAGTTGGAGGGAAAAAAATAGTGTAAAATTATTTGGTCTTTCGAGTCAAGTAAGTTATTCTTGGGTTAAGTGGCGTAAATTGACTAGGAGAAAAGTATAGGATTGATGATCTATCAATTTTTCTAAAATATCCATTTTGCATTGCTAAAGTAGATTCACCTTAAGCCAAAATTAATATTTGGTCGAGAACAGGTGGAATAGTTGGATTAAGAGTAGGTTTAAAAGTTAAATACTAGCAGTCTATTCTTTGAACTCTCTTTCTACATTTTTTTAATCGAGGTCTCTATTGTCCTTCCATCAATTCTCTTTGGAGACCTCATTTTCCACAGAAAGTAAAGATATTTATGTAGTTGGCTTCAAAGGTAATCTTAACAAAGGAGATTCTAACAAACAAACGAAAAGAAAAGGAGGTTAGGTTAAGTATCATTGTTGCTCCTGTTATTAAATGGAGGAATCTAGCCGTCACAATTTTCTAAAATGTCGGTTGCTAAAGCACTATGGAGAGTCGTAATAGATCAGAGCTATTGAGAACCATGTTGCAAATATGGATGAATTAGAGAAGAAGAATTGAAATAAACTTATGAAAAGGATGGAAGTAGGTGGCACTGACCATTATTTCTTGGTGCTTATATAAGGGGAAAAAAAATAGTTTTCATTAACAAACCTTGTTAAGTTATACCTCCTCTCAAATTTAGCAAGTCCTCTCTAAATAAAAAGTATTTAATTTTATAATTGAAAAAACTTGTAGAGATACGAGGATATAAAGCAGTTGCTATTTCGACTTAGAAGAAGGTAAGTCAAGGATGTAACCTCTCCTAGGAGGGCTCTTCTATATTGATACTTCTAACCTTTGTCGATGAATTCTAGTGGTACTGTTATAGACTTAGCCGCAAGCTTGTTGCAGAGGGTGCCCGCATGGGTGTGGTATGGCGTGGTGGAGAGTTTTACATATATCAAAAGTTGTAATGCTCTTCTATACTTTGGAACACCTAGAGTGGCTATTGGATGGATGCCTTGTTAGGATGTTGAAGGGATCAATTGTCCAAAAAAAAAAAAAATCAATTGTCAACTAAGGCGCAGCATGGCCATGGTATGATATCAAGAGACTCAGGAAGTTTAATATTTGACATGGCAACGACCACTAAGATATATATGGATGCTTAAGATTTATTTTGGTTAAGAAGGGGCTTGGAGCTTTAGTCACATTCTCTACTCCTCCTAGCCCATAGAACATGGACTCATCATGGCATGATTGTGGGGCAAGATAGTGCCATGCTCGGATAGTTTTCCTTGGAGACATCCGAGATAATGTTGATCGGATAAGCTAACCACATTGTGTGAGGGGATCTTTGGTAGGTTGATTTTTAAAGAATTATCCGAGTTGCTCTATATATTCTGGATCTATGTGATGGAGCAAAAAAATGATGATAGGGGACTAGTCGGACATTAGTGTGGCCTACCCTATAAGCAAGTCTTATAAGCATTGTGAAGTGATACCTCTCAAGGATCCATGGGAGCTAGTCAACTTTGGCATATGAGTGTGGCTTATGAAATATTGGTCAGATTTTATGGCTTGGAGTTGGACTAAAGATCAAGGATGGCTAAGAGGGTCATGCCAAGGAGAAGGTAGTTAGATGCAAGGGTCAACTGGTCGAATATATTTACTTCATGTGCATATTTAGATGTTAATGCTATGGCAATGCATGATGTACAAGCAAACCATGACATAGAATGTCAGACTATATGGCTGTGGACCTTCAAGGCCATGCATGGCAGTGCACAATGATGTATGAACATGTTGTGAATATTGTTGAGTAGTATGGTTTTGAATAGAAAGGTATGCTGGGATGCAAGATCACCGTGATCATGGTATTATAAGAGCTTGTGGGGGAGTATTTTTAATGGATCTTAGGAGGCTCGAACATGCATGATCAACCGTAGCTTCAAGGGGCTGTGGGCCGAGATTGTCGGCTTGACAATTTAGCTTAGTGATACTATGGATGGGATTTCTCAAGCCTAATGCATAGTAGTGGTATTGCATAGTTATATCATATGGATTTGGTTGTGTACTCATGAAGGGAAGCATTAGGCATGTGGATCGATGGTTGTTATGTCATGATATGAAAATATTCTGATGAGAATCAAGATAGCTTGGGTATCGATACTTTGCTTAAAGGGAAAAGCCATGGAGATTGGCATAGAGGTGTCAACTTGTGGAGCACTCTTGAAAAGAATCTATGCTATAGCATGGAGGTGTGCATTAGTGTCATGGTTGACCCAAGGGTCATATTACCTGTGAACACTCGAGGATGTTGCATCTGTTTAGTTCAGTGAAGTCGCTGAGCAAGGCATAGAGGTACATGCTTAGATATGTATAGCTAGACTGCTATATATATATATATAGTGGACATCAATTTATTATTTCAAACCACACCCAAATAGTTCAGAAAATAAAAAAATCAAATAAAATCCTTACCTTGTCTGTATTTAGCAGACCCAAATCTACCTAAAATATTATAAACTGATGTCTCTAATAGGATATGGAGGCATTCTTAAACAAAAACAAGACGAACAAGAACAATTAGTCCAATATCATTCAGGTATCTGGAATAATACTTAAAAGAATTATTCAACTATTAAAAAGGAGTTCCTTTCAATTGTTTTGTGCATTCTCAAATTCCAAAGTGATTTGCTAAATCAAAAAATTTTATTCAGAGTGAACTCTCGTTCTACAAAATTTGTTTTGAAAAAGGATATTAAAAACTTGGCATCAAAGAAGATATTTGCTTGATGGCAAGCTATTTTATCGATCTTTGATTTTGAAATTAATTTTATCAAAGGAAAAAACAATAGAGCTTGGGCAGGCTTGTAGGATGTCCTTGGTGTGTGGGATGCTGGGACTTTACATGGGTGTTTAGGCCAGAGAAACGCTTGACATGTGACACTTAGGCACTCATTTACATCCAAAAAAAGAGCCTTCTATTCTTTCTTAATTATTTTCCAACCAAAGACAACCATGATATGTCAACTTATGCTTTACATGATTGAGTCATTCTTATCATCACACAATGTGACTTGGGGTTATAAGAAGATGGCAAACATCCTTTTTTTTTAAAAATATTTCTTTGAAAAAAAAGTTTACTTTCTATGCAATGTTGAAGGTCCGATCTAATAAGGATTCACTAGCTAAAAGAAAGATTTTTTTTTGATTCCTCATTTCTGCACAAAGAGAAGGTATGTAGGTAGAATCAAATCATTTTTTGAAATGCCTTTTCGGATCTTCATCAATATCCTAGCGATTCATGGAGCGTGATAAGTAGATAAAAATCATTTTCTTCTAGAAGATATCAAAGAATTTGTTGGAATCCTATCAGATCAATTTATCTTTTATCTCTAATAGATGGTTGGAACTTCATTTAGATTTGAATCCCACTAAGAGATTCACAAGAGATCAAAAATTTTTGAAGAAAACACAAGATGTTTCTCCCTTGCTTATGACTGGAAATAAAGAAATAGATGATATGTTCAAGATAATTATATATTTACAAAATACTATCTCAACTCATCCTATTTTATTAGATCTGAGATGCGATATGGTTCCAAGGATATAAGAACTAGATTTGGACCATTTCAATAAGTTCTCTCTTGAAAAAAAAAATTGATTTATTTCATTTATTCCATGACCATAACAAAAAGTATACGTGCTACACTATGATTTTGATTCAAAGAGAGATTTTATGAAATGACAGATCAATTCACTCTATTAATAATAAAGCTAAAGATAGTATGTCATAGGATATTTATCTTTTTTTATTGATTTCTATGGGTTGTATCAGAGAAAAAAGTTATTTCTTGGAGTTTTTCTCTACTTTTTGTTTCAGATATATCCTTGTAACAACACAAGACTTTACCCAAAAAGGCTCGATGAAAGTTATTTTTTAGTCTTATATAAATACTCGTGATCTATCTAGTGCATATCCAGTATGGGATTAAACATATGCATGTATAGGCCCTTATATGCTCACCTTATTCAAGCTCTAGTATCCTTGCAAGACTAAGGTTGCAATTCTCTTCAAATTCAATCACGAAAATCATGATCAATTGATGGTCAACCGAAATGGATCTGTTGGGTGGACGTCTGGCCAGGACACCACCTCCCAAGATCCTTTCAGTACCACGTGATGCAGCAGGAAGAAAGAAGAAACAAAACAAAAAGAAAAAAAATCAAAATACGTGGATCAGCCACAAAAGGACTCGCCTCCACGGGGCATGCAAACTTCACTATGAAAAAAAAAATTTACAAGAGGAGACCTCACCCTCAACCCTTGTACACCCAATTCTCTCTCACCTGAAGTTTCCCTCACAAAAGCTCTCTCTCTCTTGGAGACCCCCTGAACCCCTGAAGAGCCTGGCGACCGCTGTCCAGGAGCCTCCTGCTCCTTCTCTCACAGCGCTCTCGCCTCTCTCTCTCTTCTCGGATTCGTACGGCGCGAGAAAACCAACCCTCACAACTTCTCTGTTTCGCCACAGGGCTTTTATAGACCTTAATCACGACTTATATCGTGATTAGGACTCCTTAATCAACCCAAATGACGTCCCAGACCGTCCGATCAAGATCGAGAGCCACCCATGCCGTCGGATCACGCTTCGGTCCACGGAATAGTATCATGGACCGTGAGAAATGCGTGAAAAATGCCCACGCGGTCCATAGGCCCCACCGTGGACCACCCGGTCCACGGTGGACTGGGCAAAGGGGCCGCGGGCCTGGGTCGCGCGTCCCGCACGGACCTGGATTGCGTGTCCCGCTCGCCGCCGGTCGCCGGCGGTCCTCCGCCGTCTCGATTCTCGTGCCGACTTCAAAAGCTCATATCTCCTCCATCCGAGCTCCGTTTCAGGTGATCTTAGTCTCGTTGGACTCCATTTTTCACCGCGAACCTCGCTGTGGGCTCAATATGGGCTGAATCTCGAGACGTCAAATCCTAACAATCTCCACCTCGACTCGATATTCGGCCTCCTCCAAACTCTGAGAGCTTCTGGATCTCCGCGCCCCCATGCCCTAGGGCAATCGCCTGCTGATCATGGATGGGCAAACATAGGAGTCGAGCCAGGCTGCTCGATCCCATCTCCGTCGTATGCTGTGCTCTTCCTGACCTGAGACCTGCTCGGGGCATCGTCCTGCGGCAATAGGAATCTCACCTTGCGACGTCGCCTCTCGTCTTCTCGAGTCTCTTGTCTCGTGCCCGATCCACCTCCTGGAGCTTCACCTCGCTCTGGGCTCCACCTGGCTCCCGAAGCTCCACCTCGCACTGGGTGCCCTGCCAAGTAATAATGTCCTCTGCTCCCCTTCTTCCCCTCCAGCACAATCCTATCGTCGCGTAACACCCTCAGGATTCTCCACCAGCTATCGTCCTGTAGCCTCTCGAATCCAGTCTGCTAAGTGAGATAAGATTCCGTCTGAAATCGGATATGTATCGGACCTTCCCCAATCTCCTCGCTGCACCGTCATGTGTCCTCCAGTTGACCGTCCCAATGCCTCTGATCGCACAGCTCGATCCATCCGACAGATATACAATGCCCTCACTGTTCTCTAGGGAGTCAAACTACTCCTCTCTACAACACACATGATAGGGGCACGCAGAATCTAATATCCACTGTTGGGAAGAAGTAGATACCTCGTCAGATATCTCCAGGACATCTCCATCTGAATCGCTGCCGGCCGTCGCTACAGCAGCCACCGTCCGATTTTTCAGTTGAGGGCAATCTCTGGCTAGATGCCCCAACTCCTCACACCGGTAACATCTGGTTTTGCTCAAGTCCCTCCTGGACTTGGATCGCCCTCGTTGCGATCTCCTGTCGCTCCGTCTACCGCCTCCTGCTCCTCCAAAAGCCACCAAAGCTGAGCTAACGCCACCTGAGCTCGAAGCTGGGTTCTCCCTCCTGAGAACCTCGTTCTGGAGTATCGCCGCGGTGACCTCGTCCATCTTGATAGTGCTCTTCCCCACTAGAAAAGCAGTCACCAAGGACTCGTATGAAGGGGGAAGTGACGCCAGCAAAACCAGCGCCCTGATCTTCTCCTCAATGTTCTCGCCAACGCTGAGAAGGTCGGTGAGGATCTTCTGGAAGTGGCTCAGATGCTCCTGCATGCTTTGTCCCTCAGTCATCCGCAGTTGGTAAAACTGCCTCCAGAGAAAAAGAGTGTTGGTGAGAGACTTCGCCATGTACAACTCCTCGAGCTTCGACCACAGCACCGTCGGGGAAGTCTCGCTCAGCATATGGATCACCACCTCATCAACCAGATACATGCGGATGGTACTCACCACCTGCATCTGTAGCCGTTTCCAATCCTGCACCTCCATGGTGGTCGGCTTCTCATCGCAAAAGAGAGCATCGATCAACCCATGTTGGATGAGCACGTCCTTCACCCTTGCCTGCCACAAGGAGAAATTGCTCTTACCATCGAACTTGTTGATCTCCATCTTGATTGTTCCTGTTTTCTCCATCTTCAGTCTTGCTCACCACCACTGCAATCTACATCCTTGTACCGCCTTGCTCTGATACCACTTGTTGGGTGGATGTCTGGCCAGGACACCACCTCCCAAGATCCTTTCAGTACCACGTAATGCAGCAGGAAGAAAGAAGAAACAAAACAAAAAGAAAAAAATCAAAATACGTGGATCAGCCATAAAAGGGCTCGTCTCCACGGGGCATGCAAACTTCACTGTGAAAAAGAAATTTTTACAAGAGGAGACCTCACCCTCAACCCTTGTACACCCAATTCTCTCTCACCTGAAGTTTCCCTCACAAAAGCTCTCTCTCTCTTGGAGACCCCCTGAACCCTGAAGAGCCTGGCGACCGCTGTCCAGGAGCATCCTGCTCCTTCTCTCACAGTGCTCTCACCTCTCTCTCTTCTCGGATTCGTACGGTGCGAGAAAACCAACCCTCACAACTTCTTTGTTTCGTCACAGGGCTTTTATAGACCTTAATCACGACTTAGATCGTGATTAGGACTCCTTAATCAACCCAAGTGACGTCCCAGACCGTCCGATCAAGACCGGGAGCCATCCATGCCGTCGGATCGCACTCCGGTCCACAGAATAATACCGTGGACCGCGAGAAATGCGTGGGAAACACCCACGTGATCCACAGGCCCCACCGTGGACCGCCCGATCCACCGTAGACCGGGGCAAAGGGGCCGTGGGCTTGGGTCGCGCGTCCCGCGTGCCGTCACCTGCGGCCGCGCCGCTGCCACCCGCCGCCGGTCGCCGGAGGTCCTCCACCGCCTCGATTCTCGTGCCGACTTCAAAAGCTCGTATCTCCTCCATCCGAGCTCCGTTTCAGGTGATCTTAGTCTCGTTGGACTCCGTTTTTCGCCGTGAACCTCGCTGTGGGCTCAATATGGGCTGAATCTCGAGGCATCAAATCCTAACAGGATTCTTCTATAGTATCTTCCTTGTCTACATAGATCTTGAGCTAGATCTACTTTGATACCATTATAATCACAACCTAGGATCTTATCTAAAAAGACTAGTCCAAAGGTTTTACTTAGATTCTTTGATCATGTATAAGCTAATCAAAATCTATTCTGTATTAGTATGTGGTGATTGTCATGTCCCCAGCTCATCAATTTGGATCGAGGACGTAATATGAAAAATTAAAAAAGTATGGTAAGCATTCGTATGGTCAATATGATGCTATCGGCATATATTGGTATGGTTAGTATGTACCACTATATAGGATTTTGACATCCAAGCTATCATACCTATAGCTGTTGGGATCCGAGGTCAGACTGAGGTTGATAGGTCTGTGAGGTGGTAGTGTGATCGGTTCTTCTTTGAACTATAGCCAGGAAGAAGGTTGAGGCTAAGGTGAAGAAGGTTGAGGCTAAGGTTTTGGAGATGTGGCTGTCAAAACACCTCAGCAGCAAGGCTAGTTTAAAAAAAAAAAAATTTTGCTAGAGTTTTATCAGTTGAGGATTTTTCGATGCACAAATCAATTAAAATCTAAAAATTAGTAAAAGAAAAAAAAGGGTTGAGAACGAGTGGTAGTAACAGCTGGATAAGACCCATGTGAGAGTCTCTCATTTTTCCGTACTTATAAAGGGTGGTTGGTGACTGTTATGGATATAAGTGGAGTGTGGGTCAGTTACCTCGCAACGGCATCCATCATGCAATAACCACTTGGTAATGGTTGCCCCGCTGCATCATGGTTATAACCGCTTGGATCATACAATTGTGGTTGAGCGGTCACAACTACTTTAGAGATTGTGGCGTTGATATGGTCGTGCCCTTCAGCTCATCATGATCCAAGGTGAACGAGGTTGGGCAACTCTAGGGTCACATTATTTTGGTTTAGCCCGAGGCTAGTCAAATGTTCGCCACACCGGTATCAATTCCAGCTTGGCATCATGCCATCTCATTCCAATGGTTTTTGAACCTATGCTTTGCATTATTGACTCCAAAATAACCAGATCGGATGCACAGAGTGCTCGGTGCAATTTACGATGGCGGTCTACAAAGCTTATCACTGTTCTTGTCTTATTAATGGAGCACACTGAGTTAGTCTGATATTCTGAAGTGCAACAGCGTAGTGCGTGTTTCTGAAGTCAAATCCACTGGAATAAAATGTTTTAAGTTGGCCAACTAGTAAGAAAGCACAGCAGAAACGTCATTTATGATAAACGTTTTTAGTATCTTATTAATGGAGCAGCGCTGAGCCTTCCTGCAGCCGGGTACAACTATCAACACAGAGACGATATATATTCCAAGTTACTCTGGTGGACCTTCTGGAAGTTTTGCAATCTCAACAACGCGCTCAACCACTCCCATTGAATACAAAGCCTCGTATGCTGACCAAATACCGGTCCCTTCAAGCACCTCCACGCCAGAAAACGTGTTCGGTGCCATTTCTGTCAAAGCCGCCCCGGTAGAACTTGGATGCCAGCTTTGGTTCTTCAAAGCAACCTATTTTTCTCAAAAAAATCTAACAGATGGAGGAACTGTACAAAAGAGGGGGAGTGATTTCCATGGCCAGCTAATTGGATTCCACGGTGGTTGGGTATCCATGCCTGCTGCTACTATTGTAGGACGCTTGTATATGGTATGCTATATATCTTGCTAATGAGATGGTGGAGGCTCTGGTCTAGAAGTTCTCCTTGTGGAAGTCGAACTTGGTGGTGGTCTTCCGGGAGAAATCCAGCGCCAGTTGGCGCAGCTGCTTCGTCAGCGTCGGCGCTCCGCAATAGAACACTCCTGCACCAAAGAATGTAGTAAACGAGGGTCAGTGAAAAACAAACAGCAACAGATGACAATGCTTGGAAGAGAGCAGGGTAGATACAAGTTTCTTATTAGTCAAAATTAAGCACGCCCCGTGGTTTTATTGAAATGACTGGACATGATTAGGTTAGGTTCAGGTCTCTTGGTCTTATCTGTGTTCATTTTTTTCCTTCTTTTTTTTTGTCCTTTCTAAAAGGGAGAGACCATGCTGAGGAATATCGTGGCATCAACTGTGTGGTTAACACTTAATCGCCATGCGTTTCTCACGCTACAAAACAGAACAGATCCCCCTTTATCCCTTGTTTCTCTCTTCGTGGACTTGGAGCCAGGAAGACAAAAATAATCTTGTTTCTATCTAGGGCACTGTAAAATGGAATATCCCCAACTTAGGTTGTAGTGCCCAGCACTCCACCACAAGGCTCGTGGTCCCCCGTCCGGCGGGATCGCACCTTCCCTGGTGGATATTATATACATAAAGACATCCGGCCATTAAGAGATTTTTTTTTTTTTGTTCGTAATTAAAATTAAAATTAAAATTAAAAAAAATTAAAATTATTTAAAATCGAAATTTAAATAATTAAATTTTTTAAAATATTTAATTATAATCAAAATTAAAATAAAAATTTAAATTTATAAAAAAAATAAAAATTAAATTTTATATAGATTGAACCATCTCTTTTCATTTCGAAACTAAAACAGAAATAAAATTTTTTTAATTAAATAATTAAAATAAAAATTATTTATTTTTATTTTAATATCAAATTTTTATCCCTTTCAATCAAACATCTTCTAAATGATCGTCCTTCTGTTTTGGAGGATGCATGAGTTGTACATTATATACATAAATAAATTGTAAGTATTCATTGGAGTCATGCCCAATTTCTAAAGCGGCGCCATTAATACGGTGGACCTAGAGGAGAAATTGAGGGTGCAGCATTGCATGTGGTGGTGGCCCACGAGATGGAATGAAGGAAACGAGAGGAAAGAAGGGGAAAACACGTACCAATGCGCTGGTCGCGGTGGTTGAGGGCGATGCGCTTGTAGACGTTGCGCCAGTTGGGACGGGCGAAGTGGGACTTGACGCGTGTTCCGGAAACCACGTCCACCCCGTGCTTGGCGTGGTTCAGGGACTGCAGCATCGTGATAAGGGCCGACCGGGCGTCCCCTTCTTCGTATACGCTCGTGCAGTAGGTGTGAAGTTCTATCACCCCCTTCTTGTCCGTCTCCGCCACCTCGTTCATCACCCCACGGAACCACTCAAAAGACCCCTGCTCTCTCGTCACCCAGTAGAAGTAGGCCCTTCTGGTATTGAACGTCGTTCCGCTGGGCCTGTGACTGCTGCCTCCAGCTCCCTTGGTGCTGCTGCCCTCGCCGACGACGGCGTTTTCTAGATCGCGATCGCCCTCGGAGTCGAGCAGGCCTTCCAATTCCAGCTGCTTCATGTTGTTCACAATATCCTTGAGAATGCTGATGAAGGGGGTGGCGCCGATGCCCAGCCCCACCAGCAGAACTACGTCGTACTTCTTGTAGTCCTGGGCCGGCGCTCCATAGGGTCCATCTATCAGCACCCGGGGCATGCTGCACTCACATATTTCAGATCACATGAATAAATAAATGAATAGTAGTGAATAGTTGAGTGCTTGCTCGAAAAGATCTCAAAGATACCGTTGACATTTGACAACAAATTAATCGACACTTCTGAGGTGCCATATCACTTCTCCAAAGACTGCCATCCCTCTAGTTTGTTTGTTTGTTTTTTTTTTTTGTTTGGTGCGTACAATACATTAATTATTGGTAGGTAACAAACAGAACCTGTGTGTGACTAACACAATACTGGGTTCCACGTACGCTGAAAGAGATAAGGAACTGAAATGAGTGGGAGCGGTCGGCAAGGGAGAAAAAAAAAAAAAAGGGCGTGAAAGAGGTTCGTCGTATTCGAAAATTTCAGAGATTGTGGCCTTCAAGTTTGACATGTGAGCTGAGCCAGCTGCTAACATTTGTCCTTGTTTCTAATTATTTCCCCCGAAAATGTACGACAGGCGCAAGGGAAATGGATAAAATAATGTTGCAATTGAATGTTGCTATGGAGTGCAGGAGGAGCAAAGGAAGAAGGAAATCAGTCCTCACCTCGGAATGGAGCTGTTGCGTCGCCATCGCAGTCGGCTCTCAGAAGCCCGCTTTTCCCATCGGCAGGTCGCTGGCACACCTGATTCCATTAATCAAACCCCACTCATCTAATCAGCACTACCTCAAAAGTATTATTACTTGGTTATTATTTAACCCACTGACAACAAGATAAAAAGCCGACCAAATCTACTCCTATCTACTGGCAAACTCTTCAGGCCATTTGTAATCCAAAATTAGTAAAATTAAGTAAAAGCAAAACAACAGCGTCACGTACCTGGGAGAAAACCGTTTTGAGCTGTCGGGTCCAATCGCCGAGCGTCCGAATGTGGACGCTGAGGTAATGATCTTGCGGAGCTGAAGTGATCGAGAACGGGTGCCTGTTTAGTAATAGAATACAAAGATTAGCTAATTTAATAAGCCAGGAATTTATCCCGTGCTAAAAAGATTCATAATTAAACAAGCGATTGTCGTCAATCATGTAAAGGAATATGATGGTAGAAACTACCCACCATTGGAAAGGAGACACGGCAGCGCAGTTGACGAATGTGTACTGGCCGCTCCGGTACTTGAAGCCCTGAGGCTTCGACACGTGGAGAGCCAGCACGTTCCCGGGGTACACCGCTACCTTCAGTATCTTCACGGGTCTCACGCTCGATCTGAACGCTCTGATCAGCCGCTCAGCCCCGTATATGATCATCGGGATCGCCAAGTACATCCAAGTCTGCCGTCAAGGATTTTTGAATAAGATTAACATTCAGAGTGGATTAGATTATGGAGAAGGGAAAGGGTTTGGTAAAATATACTTACGCTTTTCTTGTACCATTGATGGGTGAGGTAGAGGAAGGTGCCGTGGATAATTAGGAGGACGTAGACGATGACGAAGAGGTGATGGGAGTACCAAAAGGCATTGAAGCCGGTGAGCCGGTTCAGGGGCTTGGGAAGCCTGACCCGGCCGCGGCGGAACCACGGGGTGGCCAGAGTGAAGGCGATGGTCATCAACACCACCATGGTGATCCCGGTCCACCCCTCCGTTCCCTTGACGAACCACCAGTAGTTGTTCGGCCTCGTGTCCCCGAAGAATGGCTTCATCGGAACGTAAGCCGCGTCGCTCGCATGCAGGAGCCGAGGGAAGTCGCAGGTCAAGTGCGAGATTGCGTGCAATCCCACGCCGACGGCGATGCCCACCGCAATCACCTATTTTTTTTTTTTTTTTTTTAAAAAGCAAGCATAAGATTGACTTTTGAACTCATATAATTCATACTTTTCTAATTAGCTGTGATCAATCATGCCGCTGAAGTTTTCAAAACAAGTAGAAGAGAAGAATGGCTAGTAATAATTAATTAAGAAAAAGAATTAATTGAACCTTATGGAAGTTGAGGTTGTCGTCGAATGGGAGGGCGGCACCGAGTTTGGTCTTGTTGCGGAGCCAGGTGATGGTGTTACGGCAGACAGGGAGGAGGATGAGAGCCATGTTGAACTTGAGGGTCTCGGCACCGCCCTTGGCGACGCAGACACAGTAGCCCATGACATGATACACCGCCCGCTGCCGGTACTGGATGAACTTCCAGGTGAAGAGGCCGGCGCAGATGGCGAGCCACAGCGCGATCACCCACACCCGCTTCCAGTTGTCCTCCAGGAAGTACCTGCTCCGCTGGTACCACCGCCGAGTAGGTTTGGCTCCTCAGTCGGTTTCAGTTTCTGGCTCAGCATCTGGCTCAGGTTCCTGCTGTTGGTCGTCCCGATCCGGATCGATTTGTTCGGGACTTGCAAAAGAAGCATCTCCAAATTGTATATCTGAAAGCCCATCATCATCAAATTAATTAGTCTCTTTTTTCATTTTCCTTTTCATTGAAAATGTTTTAATTTTCTTTTCTTTAATTTGTGGATTTTTTACGAATTTGATGGTGTTTTACCTCGATGTAGCCAAGATTATTGGGGTCCAATTCTTCCATAATGAGGCGGGCGTACTCCTCCGCCTGTTCTTGGATCTTGGAGAGTTTGTTTGCTGAGGCGCTAAGAGAGATGATCTGTTGATCACAATTGATACACAAAATGATCGATAATTAAAATTATGCCATTGATAGGTGAGCTTGGCTTGTTTGGTATGGAAAGAAAGGAAAAAAAAAAAAGGGACTTGGTGATCGGTTGCCGAGTTAGCCAAGCTTCTTGGCTTTTGTTCTCACAACACCAGATAAAACAACCAAAATATGACATCCTTCTCGATGGAATGATGTCATTTCCCCAGATGTAGCTGGGAGAGGATCTCGCACCCAAAACGTGTAGCAAAGGTACAATCTCCGACTCGAAAGTGGGGAAAGTGCGTTTCCTTTCCTTACCTCTTTGACCTCTTCTTCCCCAATCCGTCCATCCGCATTCTTGTCCACCCTGCACATGTAATTAAAAATTAATTTTCGCGGCGACTCATGTTCCTGAAAACCAGGATTACCGAGTGCTAATAATATTATTATCCTATAAAGTGGAATTAGCAGATGGGCCGGGCCGTGTTAGAATAGTTACATGTCGAAGAAGGTCTGGAGCCTGGAGTCGAAGCTCTGGTCCGATATCTGGTCCCAGAACTCCCTCAGCTCCGCTTTGGTGATCGAGTCGCCGATTATATTTCTCCTCCTCGCCAGCGCGTCGAACAGCTCTCCCGCGAACTCCTTGGACTCCTTCATGCCTGTCATCATTTTCTCCATTACTTTCTTTTTCCATTTTTTTTCTTTACTTTAAATGGTAAGAACAATTCAAAACTATCGAGAAAAATATAGAAGAAAAAACCGTCAGAGACGGAGAGAGAGAGAGTAATTGATGATGATAACTGACCTATGCACTGGCCGAAGAGGGAGCGGGGGAGGGCACCGTCGACGGCGAGTTCGTCGAAGCGCTTCTCGACGGTGGGCCAGCCGGCGGCGCCGTCGGTCTTGCTGATGAACTTGAGACCCTTGAGCGCGTGCGCGGCGGCCGACTTGGACCGGTCGATCGGGCCCGGCCCGGGCCTCTTGTTGAACGAGGCCAGCCGCTTGAGCTCCTGCGACACCTGCCGGATCCGGGACGACGCGCTCCGTAACACCGCCGACCCGATGGAGCCGGACTGCTTCTCCAGCGTCCGGGCCAGCAGCGTCACCTCCGGGTCCTCCACCTCCCCGCCCGCCGCCGGCTTCACGCTGTGCACCGCCACGGAGTCGTCGCGGACATCCAGCGTGATCTCCACGTACTGCTCGTCATCGCCGGCGGCGGATTCCGGGAGGTTGAAGCGGGCGCTCTTCCGGCTGCCGCGCTTGCTCAGCGGCCCGCTGTGGGCGACCCGATCGCTGCCGATGCTCTCGGTCTCGATGATGTCCGACGGGTGGTCGCCGCCCTTCCCGTCGTCCGTCCCCATCTTCTGCATTCCTGAACTCAGATCGCCGGCAACAACCACTCTCCCAAATTAGGCCGAGAATTGACCAAAACAACTTCCAATTCTCAGCTCGCTAGTAGCTGCGAGCTAGTACCTCAAGAACTTCCAGCTACAATTGCTGAAACGGCTTTTTATTTTTATTTTTTTTCCTTTGGGGAGAACGAAAAGAATAAAGAATGAAGGACACTTGGGAATGGGGGCGTGGATGGAAAGAGATCAGGGCTCAAATGTTACCCTTCGTGTGTGTCGTTTTGGTGAGGTTTTCGGGTGGTGGGAGGTATATATAGAGAGTGCTACTGTTGGCTTGGTGAGGGTGGTCGGGTAACCTTCCACCTACCTACCCGAGAAATTATTGCATGCACCAGGTGCAAGTCGACCAGGGCAAATTCCGGTGCACCATGGAGAGCGCGCAATCGAGAATCGGTGGAATCCAAGGGGTCGCGTGGCGTGTTATCCACCGTGGGATTTGCGCGGTCCAGTTGCACCTGGTGCATGCATGCGATACGGAGCCTTCCCCGAATGAGAGGTGGTCAAACGGCCGAGATGGTCTCATTGACCACTCCAGCTGATATTTCTCTACCTTTTTTTTTATTTTTCATTAAATTTATTCAATTAATTTAGAATAAATAAAATATTTATGAAGAGTTAAATTAAAAATTCTATAAACCTTATTGGATTATCTATTTAAGCAAAATCGAGTACCGGCAAAATAACATCCGATCCAAATCCTATGGAAAGAAAAAAAAAAATCTTCTTCCTACCATTCAAAGATTAGAATTTAAATTAGATTTAAATAAATTTTTAACAACACCAAATAAATAAATTAATAATAAAATTGATAAAATATAACTCGATTCATCAATCCGACTCATGTTCGGTCCATCATAAATAGATTTGGATCTAGACTAAATGGTTCAGATCATAAATAAATCGATCTATTTAATATTTGGATTGAATTTGAATTTCAGATATCTGATCTGTTTGATCTATTTAATATTCAGATTGGATTAATTCAAATAATCTATTTTACCCATTTAGTCTATTTAATTTATTTAAGATCTATTTAATCTGTTTAAAAATCTTTTAATATGTTTTTAATCTATTTTATCTGATCTATTAACTTATTTAATCTATTAAAATTTTATTTAACCTGTTTCACCTGTTTAATCTTACTTGATTTGTTTAATAAATGGGATAAGAGGATTGGATCAAGTTATCTGTTTAATAAATAAATTGAGTTCAGATCTGATTTTTTGATATATTTAATAAATAGATCAAATTTAGATTGATGATTTTTTGATTCGATCTGTATCGATCGAACCCATAGTCGATCCGATCCAATTTATCCAACTCAATTGTCATCCCTACTTAATAACCTCAAGTCCAATACAATTTTCAATCTAATTCTATAAAAATATATAAATAAATTTTAAAATATCTAAAAATATAATAGAAATATAAGTTATAATCATCTGTAAAGTAGATCTAATATAATTATGTATCTATTATCATGCAATTTGTAATATTATTAATTTTTTATAAATATATATTATTTTTAATTCTCATCTTGAAGAATTTGTTGTTGTTTTTTTTTTTTTTTTTTAAATTGACTTCACTGGTGAGGGTCAAATTTTTTTAGTTTTGTTATTGACACCATCACGGCAGGTCAAGTGGCAGCGGCTTGCTGGCTTGCACCTGGCATGGATTCGCTTCTGAACCGGTGAGCACTGCCGGCCCACTAGGTGTACATCCTCACGGGAGATGAGGCCTTAGAAACCCGATTAGTACCAGACTGGTTTGGCACGTGGAGAATGAGATAGAGGCACGAGCGTCAATGGAGCGCACCAGAGAGTGGTCCCCACGCGATGACAGCCCAATCCGTGTTCCCCGCCGCTGAATGTTAGGAACCCGTGTTGGACCCGCTTCCTGATTGGTGGAGCCCACTCTGCCTCTGTTCGTGCTACCAAACTGGTGGGATACATGCAAGTGGATCGTGTATGGCCTCTCCAGTCGTTCATCAATCTCGGCCGTCCATGATTTCCGATTGGGTCAAATGGATGGTTCGTAGTCCATCATTCAGGGTCGACGATGAGCCATGATTCCAACGAGGAATGCAGGTGTGACTATCTCCCGAAGGTGTTCATCACAGCGAGCAGGATGGCCCCGCTACAGCATGAGAGGAATCGATCGTCCCACGTTTTGTTTTAATTATTATTATTTCCTAACTACATGATACATTTCCCGTCCATGTTGGCGGCTGAAGGGCGCTAGAGCTCATATAAATCTGGGGAACAAACTACGGCCGGTCTAATATAAATCCTAAGAAGTAGCGGCGGCAGGTCTAATCCCACAGTCACCAAATAATCATTTTAGTGGATAAATGATTATCAAATTAAAGGATTGGTGGAGGGGTTGTATCTTAGTATGGCCGTTGGTCTTTGAAAGATAACTATTAAAGCGCACATCCTTTGTAAGTATGAACAAAATATTGGGATGAACAAACTAAGAAATGGAAAGCTCTCTAATCATGACACAAGAGTAGTGCCTTTCTAGGAATATGGATGTTCTCTTCCTTGTTCCTCAATTTCTGCTAAGAAAATTGCAAGAGAGAGAGGAATGTTTAAACTATGTTGAACGATTTGGGACGGTTTCCTGACTACCGAAGACTTTTCCCTTCTCTTCTTCTTTTGAAAAATTAGAGCAGGTCGAGTCGGTCAACTCATTATGGGCACCCAACTATCTACAACCTGTTTAAAACAGTTTAGTTTACAAGGTAGGAAATTCATGATGCTTTTAAGCATCTCCCTTAGATTTTGCCCGGGGAGGCGAGCGCGAATGGCGACACTGCTCTGGTGGTTTTATTCTTGTGCTTCAATTGGAAAGATATTAGGTATTATCGTGAACCCATCGTCGTTGGTAAATTTCTTATCGAGGTGTTCCGATTGGTCTCGTTCTTATCATCAACGGCTCACCAACTCTGCTTTTGGATTTCTACCGCGTTGAAAAGTGTGATCTAGCCAGCAATTCGGTGCGGAGCCAATAAAGGTAAGAGAATGCAGCGTCGAAATTTCTCAGAAGTGGACCTTGGTGGCCTTCATGTGAGCTCCACGACTTCAAATATCGTGCATTGCTTTCCAATACGAGTCAGCGGCGAGTTTTCGCTGCTGGGTGCTGAGGATCGTCAGCGACTTTTCATAAATTCCTATCGTTCAATCCTGCTCATATCATGCCATACATCATGTGTCTAGGCCCTCGTGATCAAGAGTTGTGGCCACATTATGGGCAGGATTGGCTGTCACCCAATATAGCCTGATTATTTGCAACTATCAAATGATAGTGTTGCAGTCAAGAATTTACAGTTCGGTATATGAGATATTATGCACTCTGATCCATGGGACTCATAGTTTTGTCCTTCAAAAGATGCCTTATAAAAATGATAGCAAAATCTACCTCATAATTAGAATGGTCCATTTCTATATAACTCAGCTCTCTTTTATACTATAATATAGCCTTCCAATCAAAGAAAAGTCGGATTAGAGATTCATAATTCAGTAAATGAAGTATTGTCTGCTCTGATCCATAGGACTCACAGTTTTGTCCTTCAAAAGACATTTTATATAGAAATAATGGTCTCTTTCTATATAAATTAGAGTCCTTCTTGATTCACAATCAGTATAGGATTAATGATATCTTCTCTTCTATACCACAATAAATAGAGACTTCTTTCTTTAATCCTTCTCTTGAAAAAAAAATAATAAAAAAAAAATATGTGACAAATGAAAAGAATAATGTAATAAAAAAGAAAAAGAATAAAAAAAAAAAAAACAAAAGGATGTAATGTTTATATGATTTAATGTATTGACCTGTATCCAGGAGCAGATGATGCAAATATTCAATATAAAAAATTAGAAGATAAGGCCAATATATGTCCGATGTCCCAAATAAATTTTGATTTCAAATAATATCTTAAACCAATTCAAACTTTACCTTTCTTCGAGACATAATAAACATTTTGCGTCAATGTTATGGGTTGATGCAAAATTGTTCAATGGCTGTATAATGTTCTTATAATTGTTGCCATCACTGCATTGGTGGAATTTTTAATTCTTTTTGTTCATTGCCCTCCCAAATTGCAGCAAGAACATGAGCTATTAATCATTACTTTTTTCTTATGCGAGTATATCCTCTTTCTGCGGGGTTCCAAGCAAAAAATCTGTTAAAAGCGCAAGCACTGAGGAAAGCCAATCATCACACGCAAGATTGATTGTCGCGCAAGTTATCGTGGCTTAGGAAAGGTAGGGGTTGAAATTTAGAATGGTCAGTCCTGTTTGCTCATCTTAACAGTTCGTCTCTTTCTGATATAGGTATGACGTGAGTGTGACGCTACCATGCAAGGCACATGCAATGCGAGTGGGCCAAGTTTAATGGTAAACCAAAATGAGCATTGACTCTTTTTATTTATATCCATTCTCCGAAATATGAAGGTCATTGAGTATATGCACAATATAAGAATGTCGAGGTCACTGAATAATGTAAGCCTCCATCATCACTCCAACAATGGTACTTCATATTCTCTAATCCTATTTTCTTACCAAATATTACGCATCCCTTTCCATGCGTCCGATGATAGCTCTAAGAACAGATTTCTACTACTAGAGAATTTCCTGTATCACTTATGGGACACTCTAGGAGCATAATATAGGAAAAGACTTATATACCAAAAAAAAAAAAAAAAAAAAGAAAAAGACTTTGAGGGGAAAAAAAAAAGTCTTTTTCCTTTCTTTTTTTGTTTTGGTATAAGTCTTTTCCTATGATATCTGCTTATCCGGGATGTCCACCAAGAAAAGATTTTGAGAGATGCCAGACAGCTCGAAGGTCATCTATTTATTCGAAATGTCTAAATCTCTTTTTGTCAAATTGTTGTAGTTAGAGTCTGATATGTCTACCAGAAAATGAATACCGCAGCAGATTGGATGGCGGTCTTTATTGCTGAGCAATCCAGTGACTGACTGTGGAGACAAGGTGAGAACTGCCCACTGGTCTTATGAGATTTTGTATATCTTGACCTTTTGGGTTGCTCTCACACTAGTTCTGTGTGACGACCTGTTCGTACAAAAAAAAAAAAAAAAAAAGACTTTGAGGAAACCTAGCCCTATGAATTCATAAGTTGTATTATCATCACTCAATGAGAAAATTTTGCCCTGTTATGTAATTCTTTTCCTATGAAATTTTTGATTTGGGATGATCATCATTCGTACGATGGATCATTTTGGTTATATCAAATAGATCTGGATGCGATTTAGAACAAGATCTGCATAGGATTGTAGAGCAAAATCCATCACATCTAAATCCAATCATGAGCTATTCTAGATAGGGACGGAAATGGGGCGAATATGAATCGGATATGCTATTGTACACATCTCATTTTCACCTTGGAAGAAGGCTGGGTAGGATATCTTTAAGAAGTTAAATATCACTTATACTAAGAAAGCAATCAACTAAAAAATGAATAACTAAGCATCATGGTATATGTTGTTGCAATGCTCCATCATCTATTGCCGGTGGTGGACGGTGTTAGTCAATGCCTAGATCTATCAGATCAAATTGTTGAACCGTTGCGGGTCTGCTATCACGAGTGCCTGCACAAGTTACACAACCCCGTGGGAAGCATATAATTCGGTGGCTCCATCTAGGCTTTGTCGGGTTGACTGTCAACAAGAAGCGGTAGAGTTATTGCATCTTGCTATTGTTCTCTCTCTTTAATGGATTGCTGGGTCTTTTTTTTAGCACCAAACTATTGCCGCAATACTTTGAATCGAGGTGGAGTAGTTTGATTGGTGAAGGTTCGAGGAGGTAGTTCAATGGTCGGCTAGGATTTGAGGACACATGTCACTCTTGGAGACCTACAAAAAAAGTCTGATCTCTGAAGATTTTCTATTGGAGGATCCTCAAAAGAGCCTACTAAAGGGTCCTCTATCATCCCTTTTTATAGAAAAAAGGAGATATACGTTACTTTGATTGCTAGTAACCATTGCAAAGAATTGTGGCCCATGATGAGTCGTCAGTAATGGATGATTAATGGCATTAAATGGTGCATTACATTTCATCATAATTGTTAGAAACTTTGTCGAAACCATCCGATGTTTAAGGGATATGGGTTGGCCCATATTCTCCTTATAATGGCTCGACGTTCAGAGGATTTTCTAAAGTCATCGGCCTATGTCCAAGCAGGTGGTCGGGTGTAGCACAATGAAGTCATCGATGTTTGTCCAAAGACCTTACTCGGGCTATTAGGTCTGATAGTGTCGTTCGCTTCCTCCCGGCTTCAAGGAATTCAAGTTAGGGTTGTTGCATTTAAGAAGTGGGGGGAGGTTGATCCGATCAAACCGGGCCTTTCCCAGCTGTTTCGCTCATGCACAATAAAAATGGAAACCTCCCTTTTCTCTTGTGTGCACATCTTCAAAACCCACCGGCCCTAGCAGACAAAAGAAAAAAAAAAGAGAAAAAGGGGTGAGAGCCAGAGAGAGAAAAAAAATAAGAAAAAGTGAGAGAAGAAAAAAATAGAGATTTTCTTCTTCGGGATTTCTTCGTTCTTAGAGTACGGTGCTCGTCATGGACTGGAGTGCTAGAAGAGAAGTACGAAATTTTGTATCTCTCTTGGAGAACGACCAGTGCGGTGTAAAGTCAGTTCTCTGTGTTTATTTCTCCATTACATAGTGATTTTTCTTGGTACTTTCTCCATGGACGTAGGAGGTTTTCCTTCGAACCATGTAAATTCTTGTGTTTTCTCTTGCGGTTTGTGTGTGTGATTGTTTGGTTGTGTTCACGATACATTGGGAGTTCTTGTTTGAATATTTGCATTGTTTGTCAGGGCAGAAAAAGTCTTATGTATTTTTTTTCGATAAAAAAAAATCAAAATAGTTTACAGGATAATTTTACGGGCTATTTTTTTAAGCCCGAGTTCGACGCACAATAAGTGGTATCAGAGCCAAAGTTTTTCGTGATCCAGAAAGCTACAGATGGGAACTAGGTTCGAGATTCCAAAGTACGATAGAAAGATTGACTTCAGACTGTGGCAGAAGAGGATCAAAGCGATCCTTGTTCAACAAGATCTCCACAAGGCACTTCTTGGGAAAGAAAAATCAGGCAAGAAAGATGAAGAATGGGCAGAGTTAGAGCTGAAGGCTATCAGCACGATACAATTGTGCCTCGTAGATGAAGTGATGTACAATGTAGCTGATGTTGACACTACCACGGACCTATGGAAGAAGCTTGAAGAACTTTACATATCAAAGTCTCTCACCAACAAGCTGTATGTGAAGAAGCAATTATACAGTCTGTGAATGTCTGAGGGGGGTGATCTGTTAGAGCACATGAATGTATTCAACAAACTGATTTCTCCACTACGAAGTATGGAAGTGAAAGTGGATGAAGAGGACCAAGCTCTTCTCCTGTTATCTTCATTGCCAAAGTCCTATGATCACTTGGTGACTACAATCCTCTACGGTAAGGATACGCTAAAGATAAAAGAAGTCAAAACTACTTTGTTGTCAAATGAAACAAAGAGTAAGACAGGCTCAAGCACTGGTGAAGGCCTACTGGTGAAGAGCAGTGGTCAAGAGAGAGGACGCTCAAAGGAGAGAGGCAAGAAGAAAAATAAGTTCAGATCCAAGTCAAGGGGTCAGAATAACAGATGCCATATCTGCAAGGAAGAGGGTCATTGGAAAGTCAACTGCCCCAAGAAGAATAAGCAGAAAGCCAAGCAACCGAAACTAGAAAAAGCAGCTATAGCTTCAGATTCTGAGGTGGAAGGAGATGTGCTCCATGTCTCCTTAGTTTTAATTCTACCGATGTTTGGATTCTTGATTCAGTATGTTTCTATCATATGTGTCTGTACAGGGAGTGGTTTGACACCTACATAGTGTGTGATGGTAGCCATGTTCTCATGGGGAATAGCTCAGAGTGCAAAATAGTCAGGATTGGAAACATCAAAATCAAGATGTTTGATGGTATTGTGAGGACATTGACTGAGGTCAGATATGTGCCTGAGTTGAGAAGGAGTTTGATCTCCCTAGGCACACTAGAAGCAAGTGGTTGCTCGTACACAGGTGTAGATGGAGTTTTAAAAGTGAAGAAAGGTGCATTGATAGTCATGAAAGGAGAAAGAATAAGATCCTTGTATAAGCTGTTAGGAAAAACAGTCACAGGTGATGCAGTAGTTTCTACTTCATCAGATGAAGACACTACTCTGATGTGGTATGTTAGGCTTGGCCACATGAGTGAGAGAGGACTGCAAGAGTTGCACAAGAAGAATTTACTCAAAGGAGTCAGATCTTGCAAGCTGAATTTCTGTGAGACATGTGTTCTTGGCAAGCAGTGCAGAGTGAAATTTGTTACTTCCAATAATAGAAGCAAGCAAGTTCTTGAGTATGTGCATTCAGATGTATGGGGGCTAGATCCAATGGCATCACTTGGTGGATCTAGGTACTTTGTGACTCTCATTGATGACTTTTCAAGAAAAGTCTGGGTATATTTCTTAAAGCACAAGTCAGAAGTATTCGAAAAATTCAAGAGTTGGAAAGTTGCTGTTGAAAAACAAACAGGAAAGAAGCTCAAGTATTTAAGAACAGATAATGGTGGTGAGTTTACTTCAAAGGAGTTTCAAGAGTTTTGTGCAGGTGAGGGCATCATAAGACATTTCAGTATCTCAGGTACACCACAGCAAAATGGGATAGCTGAAAGTATGAATAGAATACTCTTGGAAAGAGCTCGATGCATGAGGTTGTTTGCAAACCTCTCAAAGCAGTTCTGAGCCGAGGTAGTGAGCACCGCATGCTACTTGATGAATCGATCTCCCTCAATGTCACTCAAGCTCAAGTCACCATAAGAAGTTTGGATAGGTAAATCAGTTAATTATTCTGACATTCATATTTTTGGTTGTCCTATATATATTCTTCTACAGGAAGAGAAGAGGACTAAGTTGGATGCTAAGTCCACAAAGTGTATTTATCTGGGGCATAAAATGGGTGTTAAGAGTTACAGGCCGTGGAATCCTGTTACACAGAAGGTGGAGCTAAAGTGAGATGTAGTGTTTGATGAAGCTTCCATGTTGAAGAAATTTCAACAAGCAGTCCAAGATGAAGGGAAGAGTCTGAGCCCTTCAGTTCAGGTAGAGCTGGAAACATGTGGTGAAAGCACTGACCAATAAGACACTTCTAGTCATGAGGAGGCTGAGGAGGTACAACCCAGTGAGATGGAGCCATACTCCAATGCAAAAAGAAGAGCCAAAAGAAACATGCAAGTGCCCCTCAGGCTGAGGGACACAGTGGCATATGCATTCCCTGTGATTTCTTCTGACCCATATTCTTATCAGGAGGCAATGGAAAGCAAAAACAGTTCCAAGTGGCTAGTTGCTATGGAGGAGGAGATGGATTCTCTTTGCAGAAACAAGACTTGAGAATTGGTGACACTTCCCAAGGGCAAAAAGACAATTGGCTGCAAGTGGGTGTATAAGAAAAAGGAAGCTTCATCAGAAACAGAACAATGCAAGTACAAGGCAAGGCTCGTGGCAAAGGGCTATGCTCAGAGGAAAGGAATGGACTTTGATGAGATATTCTCACCGGTGGTGAAATATTGCTCGATCAGAGTTCTGCTTGCAATGGTGGCTATGTGGGATTTGGAGTTGGAACAGATGGATATCAAGACTACATTTCTGCATGGTAGTCTTGAGGAGGAGATCTACATGTTGCAATCTGAAGGCTTTGTGAAGCCTGATTGTGAGAAAAAGGTGTGCAAGCTGAAGAGATCTCTATATAGCCTGAAGCAAGCTCCAAGACAGTGGTACAAAAGATTTGATAATTTTATGGTGACCCATGGCTACAGTAGAAGTAAGTATGACAGTTGTGTCTACTTTCGATTTCTTGCAGATGATTCTATTTTATTACTTATGCTCTATGTTGATGATATGCTCATAGTATGCAAGTCAATTCAGGAAATAAAGAAGCTAAAGAAAGAGCTTAGTTCTGAATTTGAAATGAAGGATCTAGGTTGTGCCAAGAAGATCCTAGGCATGAAAATTCAACGTGATAGAAAAGATGGCAAGCTAGGGGTAACTCAGAAGAAATACATTGAAAAAATTTTGGCAAAATTCAACATGAAAGATGCAAAGGCAGTGAGTACTCCAATGGCACAACACTTTAAGTTATCATTGCAGCAATATGTCCTAAATCAAAAAAAGAACATCAAAAAATGCTCAAAGTACCATATGCAAGTGTGGTGGGATGTTTGATGTATGCTATGATCTGCACAAGACCTGAACTCTCACAGGCAGTGAGTATGGTTAGCAGGTACGTGTCAAATCCAGGAAGACAGCATTGGGATGCAGTCAAGTGGATTTTGAGATATGTGAAAGGTACATCTAACATTGGTCTATTGTTTCAGAGGAGCACTAGTGTGCGTGTTCTTAAAGGGTATGTGAACTCTGATTATGCAAGTGATCTTGACAGGAGAAGATCTATTTCTGGGTACATTTTTGTTCTAGGTGGAGGTCCAGTTAGCTGGAAGGCAATATTACAAGATATTGTAGCATTGTCCACTACTAAGGTAGAGTACATTGCTGCTGTGGAAGCTGTTAAGAAGGCAATATGGCTGAAAGGTTTGGTGCAAGAGCTCAAGATCATTCAAGAGGATGTTCAGTTGTATTGTGATAGCCAGAGTGCTATTTGCCTTGTAAAAGATCCAGTGTATCATGCAAGGACAAAATATATTAATGTGCGGTATCACAAGTTGAAAGAGTCCGTTAAAGGTGGCTACTTCAAACTCATCAAGGTGTCAACAGAGTAAAATATAGTAGATATGTTGACCAAGATATTATCCGAGGTTAAGTTCAAGCATTGTCTTGACTTAGCCAATGTTCGTGCCAACTGAAAGGAGTAAAGGCCTTAGGGAGAAGGGGTGTTGTTGAAAGTCGAGAGAATCAAGAGCTTAAGGTGGAGAGAGATTTACGGTGGAGAATCACCTAGCGTTGATCGAGTCAAAAGTAGAGATTATTGCATTTAGGAAGTGGGGGGAGGTTGACCCGGTCAAACCGGGCCTTTCCCAGCTATTTTGTCCACACACAATAAAAACGAAAACCTCCCCTTTCTCTTGTGTGCGCGTCTTCAAAACCCGCCGGCCCTAGCAGACAAAAGAAAATAAAAAAAAGGGGGTGAGAGCCAGAGAGAGAAAAAAAAAAAGAAAAAGTGAGAGAAGAAAAAAAATAAGAATTTTTTTCTTTGGGATTTCTTCGTTCTTAGAGTACGGTGCTTGTCGTGGACTGGAGTATTAGAAAAGAAGTACAAAGTTTTGTATCTCTCTTAGAGAACGATCGGTGCAGTGTAAGTTCAGTTTTCTGTGTTTATTTCTCCATTACATAGTAATTTTCCTCGGTACTTTCCCCGTGGACGTAGGAGGTTTTCCTCCGAATCACGTAAATTCTTGTGTTTTCTCGTGGTTTGTGTGTGTGATTGTTTGGTTATGTTCACGACACATTGGGAGTTCTTATTTGAACATTTGCATCATTTGTAGGGGCAAAAAAAGTCTTCTATATTTTTTATTAATAAAGAAAAATCAGAACAATTTACAGGATAATTTTATGGGCTATTTTTTTGAGCCCGAGTTCGACGCACAATACAGGGTTGCAGTGATAAATGCTCTCTCACAAAAAGAGCAGGACATCCAGATGAGACTTGCTATCGAAGTCTATGAAGGTGCCTCGGTTACTGTCCGATGAATGTATCTGAGGATGAGCCCGAGGACAAAGGCTAAGGTGGTATCATCCTGTAACAGTATATATCTTTTTACATATTTAATCTTTCTCATTAGTGGAGTGATTAGAGCCAAGGGTGGGGCTGGGGAGGAGTTTATCATACACATGCATATATATATATATATATATATATATATATATATATATGTAAAATGAGTAAATTGCCATATTTTATTCTAAAAGACATAACTTTGTTATATAATGTTTGTTTTCGCCGTCACAGATGTGAAAATGAAACTCGATGAGTGCTAATAGTATGTGAAGATCGCTAAAAGCCTCATCATACATAGTAGATGCAAGTCTACAATAATATTTGAGCCTCGAGATGGACTAACTAAAGTAAATTTTTCTTTTTGAGTAAGACTTGATCAAGCATATCTTTCAATCTGAAAGGAATTAGTAAGGCAGCATAATGATGAAGTTAATTTGGAAGCCAGGTTCTAGCTCTAGAGAGATTTTAAATTTTTAATGACTACTTTTACTAGTCATAGCTATTCTAAAATAAATTATAATCTTTTTTAAATAGAAGAGGAATTTGACCTAGATCCAAAAAGATAGACATCATAAGTATAAATAGAGATATATAAAATAATTTTATTTATCCTCCATGAAAGTAAAGAGCTTAAGTCTCACTTTTGAAATTTTTAATACTTATTATTTTATTCTAAGATTCAAGTTTAGTAAGTTGAAAATTCTTGCCCCCCCCCCCCCCCCCCCACCCCCCCTCCTAGATTTGATGGTTATAAACCATTGCTAGTACCTAGCTCCATTTCGAGGAAACTAATATCATTCTAACACCCTAATCATAGTAATCTTGCATCGTGCATAAATTCTATAAGTTTTCTTATTATGGAATATTTAAATATACTATGTTTCCTAGAAATCTTTTTTAGACACACCAATGTGATGTTTAATAAGCTAATTCAATATGTTCACATAATCAGGCTTTCTAGATTATTGTTTATGCATTGCATCATTCTTAGTACAACTGAAAGTTATGTCAAAAACATATATAGGGCAAGAGGTGGCAAATTGTATCTTCATTTACACTATGTTGGCAAAAGTTTCACGCTTGATGGACAATAATAGGACATGTGTTTTTAGAGTCTTGGAAATTTGACTCATTAGATATATGACAAACATGGTTGCTTGACTCAAATTGACAATTTTGACTGGGATAACTTGTTAAGGTGAAAATAGATAAATTTAGATATATTATAAATGATTTAGAAAATAGTCAATATGGCATATTCTATAAAACTTTTCTGAAAAAAACTATATGATGGAATATTTGATTATAATTTGACATGCCAAGTCATGAATGTTCGTGCTATGTTGAGACTCCATTAAGTTGGATCTGAAAACCCTGCCTCCAGAAACTCACTGTATAAAAATTCAATTGGCTCGGTAGGTTGGCAAGTTGGGTTGTTGATTTCGGTCTAGTGATCCTACAATGGATCCTACTTTTTTCCAAAAAAAAAAAAACTATCCAAGTAGAAACGCAAGCAACCAAATCGTGCCATGGAAATCCTCTAGCTGGATAACAAAACGTTAGAATCTTACACATCAAGAAGGAACATGTTCAATTTGAATAATAAAAAAATAAAAAAAATGATTAAATTCATGATTAACTGAAATCTTTGCACATTTTGATGAGCTTTGTAGGATGGCTTTACAATGCACGAGTTAGAGTAAGGTGGGCTACATTTTCAGGTTTTAGGAATAAATGGGAAAGCTTAAAGACTTCAAAAACAGTTGCAATTAACATTTGAGCAAAACAATATTTTGCAATTTGTTATGTGAAGAAAGTTGAAAGCAACGGCAGGGGTGTATCTTGAGCCAAAGCCAAGAATAAATTCTTACTCTTTATCAGGGTGCAAATTTGCTAGGTTTGATATTAGCAGACTCGTGATACTTGACGTGATAGAAGCTACGAGGGACACGTAAGAACGGCATTTTGTTTTTTTGGCCCCAGATTGAAGATCTATCACCAAGGGAGGCCTAATACGTTAAATTATTAAAGATTGCGTTAGATTTTCCGATGACATGGCATGTAAGGATAGGTCGCCATCTCATCTCTCTTGATGTAGCCACGATGAGGACTTTGTCTTATTCTTTGATGGAATATTAAGAATGTATTTGATTTATGACTGAAATTAAAAATAAAAATAAAATATATTGAAATGAAAATTAGAATAACCATTTCTTTCGATTCATTTGGTTTATGATTAAAATTAAAATTAGAATTAAAATAAAATTTAAACATTAAAAAAGAATAAGAATTAAATTTTAAAATATTCTTATTTTTTTTGTGAAACCCAAATGTGAATAGGACTCTCTTGACAAAATAGTTGAAATAATAATGATTTTTTTATGACAAAACTTGATTTTCCAAACTAGTGATCAGCGTCATTATAATCATTATCTCTTCTTATAGTTTTGGTAACTTGCACTAGTTGCCGATGCCATGTCATGGGAATCTTAAGATTCCGCAACACATCAAGAAGTAGAAAGGATGAGGTGTGGTCACATCACTTACATGGGGAATCTTGTATTTATTTCTTAATTTTCAGCAAGTAGCAATAAGTCATCTATTATTTATTTTCTCTCCATAAAATAGCAACTTACAATTAACCACTCTTGATCATCAAGATAGATTATCTTTCAAAAAAAAAAAAAAACATCAAGGTAGATTGAATTGATTCGCCCAATGGCTACTTGTAGTGTATAAGATTGGAGATTTAAATGGCCTAACTGATTTATTAGTATGAAACTACTTAACATACAAAAAATTAAACAAAATATAGAAGATATTAAATATCTTTAAGAATATAATATAATATTAGATATTCTCAAAATCACCATACAAAGGTATTTTAGTGAGAAAAATTTATAGTAAATATTTTAAATATAACTTTGAATATGATTATTGCTGAACTTGCAACTAAAATCATCAATTAATCTAATTTTGATAACCACTTTTCTCTTTCTTTTCTTTTTGCTTCTCCTGTACCCATTTTACTTTTTAATAGAAAGTGGTCACTATGTTAGAAATTGACCATGTACTTCTCCTATGTGTACTAGAATTTTATTCCTAATTTATCTTTATTTCTTATTCTAATACTAGTTGAAATAATTTATCTTTTAATGCTGGTCCATTTTAGTTAGGTTGAATGTTCGACTTAATATATTTGAATTTATTTTTTAAATTTTTTAATTAGAATGAGATAATGATATTATTTTTATCTTGTAGTAGGAAAGAGATAGTGGTTTTATAAATAGGAAGAAAGAGTTAAATGAAAAGTTGAGAGAGAGAGAGTCGATAAGGTGCCTTTTGTGGTAAAGAAGAGAATTCTTATTGTGTATGGTATATCACTAGTGAGATATTTTTGTGAAAGGACTTTTTTTTTTTTTTTTTTTTGTATTTGATGTTTGTTCTAGATCTTAAGTTGGTATGGTTGGTCTACTTTAGATATCATAGGGTTCGACACTATATATGGCAGATAGTTCTCCTCTGATAATCCTAAACCCTCAAATATTCTGGATACTACGGTAAAGATATGGTCATTTTGATGAATGATATTTTTAAAATGTTCAGGAAATAGTTTATTCTAATGAAAAAATTAAATGAATTATACCGGTGGTGACGCATTCTCGTATGTAAGGAAATTATATTGTTGCTTCTAATAGATCATGCATATATATGCATGCATGTATGCGCATCTGTTTGCGTATTACTTCTCTAAATCTAAGAACAACCTGAAAAATATGTTTTGAGGTAAACAACCGCAAAACTAATAAGCTTGAGACTTGTGTTGAATTGGGATAGCAAAACTTTTCAACCTTTCATATATAGTTTGAACCAGGTAGGCCGGTACTTTGGAACATCTATTGAGAATTTGAGACCGAAGTATGACATCAAGATTTGGTTAACCGAAAGTCATTGCAAACTTCCATCCAAAGCCTAAGTTGCTTTAGCAGATCAGGAAGGGCTAATTCCCGTCCGATTATTCTATACCTACCCAATCCCACCGAGACCCCTAAGCAAAGCTCGCAGAGGAAAAAGCTACGTTAATGAGGGTCAAAACGCTGGCGCAACACCCCGCCCTCCAACAAAGGTGAAAAAAAAGTGACAGGGATATACTCGGTGGTGACGTGAGGGTGCGCTCAAGAGACGTCACCACAAGCGACAGCAAGGCCATCCAGTGCTTTCGAACAAAGGCGAAGGGATGCATTTATTTTAGACCTTCACTCATATACCATGCGAGTCGAGTAGCAAGTCATCTCTCTTCTTGTTGTAGTGGAATCCAAGGTGCAATTAAAGCTCTTTTGCAAATATGATGGTGATGATTAAACAAACAACCAACTGTACTCATTATTTTCATGTTTTCCAAGTGTTTAGATCGTCAAATTGCGTGATATACTTTTTCACGCATGATAATAAGAACCCAAAATCAAACTAGACCCCAAATTGAATATTTGATGAGAGAATAAAGGACGACCCACTCATGCTATAATTATCTAGGTCACTGTCCAAAAATCGAACCCCAGGTCTCCGATTGCTCGGCAATTATAACCAGTGAGGCAAGCCTTAGCTCACAATGTTTAAACTATGTGTCGAAGTTAACGTATCAGCATTATTCTAAACAAAACTGTGGACACCAAGAACAATTAATAGAGTTACCCATGCTGGTGACATCTATAACATATTACGATTTCATATATAATTAAATCTATCTTCTTTTTTTTTTTTTTCTTTTGGCCGACGGTTAAGCAAATTGGTGCACGCCTTGTGGAAAATGTGTCAGAATTTCTGTAAATGTGCATAGATTACATAAGTTACGACCTGGGTTGAACCTCCGCTAAATCTAATTAAGAAAATGACACAACATTGATCTAAGAACTAACTCGGCAATATCCTAGTGCATGAAACTTATAAAATTTGAAGGGGATTACGACATGTGGGAAATGATTTAGCTTAAGCTGCAAGGACGCTTAGATTTGATTTGCCATGACTATGACCTAAGTTGTAGTCCAAGTTGGATTAGATGTAAAGAAAGACATGAAAAATATCTAATCTTGCTTTTTTTAAAGTGGTTAATTTGGCAAATCTGGATGGAGAATCTTTGCCTCTCCATGATCATCTTGTGAATTAGCAGTCTGATTGCTTTAATTTCAGATGACCACCCTTGTCTCCGCCGAAGCTTCCATCCAAAGACCTAATAGTCTCCTGCCTTCGCGGTGGCCCAGGCTCGCAAATACTGGGGGCGACCTTTTCTCTTGGTTCATACAATTCTTGCTTTGTGATGAATGACACGGTGGCATCTTTTACGCAAAAGAATGATTCCGAAAGATTTTGTGAAAGAGCATCAATCATTTGTTTTCATGCGAAAGATATAAAATGAACCCCACAAATACCAGAGGGGGCAACCTTTTCTCTTGGTTAACCAAGAGCTTGCTTTATATATATGATGGAGGACAGAGATTAGGGTGAAAACGGATCGAAAAATATATGTTGTAAAGGTTTCCACCGTCCGACCCGACATCTCCCCTGCATTACAATCGACCCTACATCATCAGCCTCGGCTTCTATCCAACCTTCTAACCCGGCATCGACCGACCCTAAGGATAAGATCCTTCCAACAATAATGAAGAGCATACCTCGATGGACTTGCACGAGCGCCGACCTAAGGTAGAACCTTGGCTCGGTACCGAACTCAAAACATTTGACCACTTTTCCATGTAGAAGATCCTCAGAATCTCCTAGCAAAATATAGGTACGATTCGTATTTGATATCCACGACTAATAACTCTGACCTCTATTAGTGGGCAGATTCCTCACCCTAATTTTTTATAGATTGTAGCTTGCCAGCCTATGAGATTGGGAGCCAAATGGCTTACCAGATTCTGGCGTGATAGCTTATTACATCATCTTTATATAAAGAGGAAAGAAAAGGACTCTCAGGTAAGCTCAATCCAAAAGAACTCCTTCGTACTCTTGTTCTCCTTTCATCTTTTCTCCACTGTTCTTAAGCTCTAGCTGACTTAAGCATCGAAGAGTATCCCATCAAAAAAATTTTGCTAGTGTAGACTTTTCTTGTAGGTTCTACTTTGCCATCTTGTCTCTAATTATCGATGTTCAACCTCGGCCATATCAGCACTGAACCGGAGTCTTGCAGTAATAGATTAACGTTAGAAGAAGAATCACTAGTCCATCTGAAGAAGAAGGAGAATATGGCGGGCACGAGAGTGCATGACTCTACAACCTCCCACCAAGGGTCTTCCAATACTCGATCGACGTTGCATAGTGGCCTCTGTTGCTCCTAGATTGATTTTGATGACTACAAAACAGTTGGAAGGGATACAAATAATTTTTATGTGAAAAAGACCTTATGCTCTACAGGGGCAAAATCGTAATTTCATCAAAACTCTGATTTGATAACATCATCGTGTAGAACAAATGATATGTAATCTATTGGTGAAAGTTTCATGGTTTTTGGACTTATATTTTTGGAGTTATGAAGGTTTGAAGTTCATGAGTCGACTCATGAGTCAACTCATGAAACTATGAGCTGATTGGCACGCAAAGATTAGCCATGGCACGCTGGTTTTCTGGCTTGGCACGACCTGTGAGTCGACTCATGAGTCGACCCACAAGGCATGAGTCGACTCATGAGTCGACCTCTGCTGTTTTGGGCCAAGAAAATCCAGAAACTCAATCTCTGGACTTTGCAACAGAGGTCGACTCATGAGTCGACCCCTGAGGCATGAGTCGACTCATGAGTCGACTCATATGTCGGGATTTGCCTGTAACGGCTAGTTTTTGGCCAGATTTGGTTGCTTTTTAATGCTGCTTTTTGTGCTCTAACGGCTCTTTTTCTGCCTAGTTTGTTTTCCCTTGTCTCTTAAGGCTATAAAGGTTTCAAAAGGTGGAAAACAAAAAGTAGAGAGATCCAAATATCCAAGAGGCATTCAAGTGATTTGAAAAGAGAAAATCAAGAGCATTCAAGAGGGCATTCAAGTGCATTCAAGAGAGAGTTTTCTCAAGCCAACTTCTCAACCTCATTCAAGAGCTCATTTAAAGCCTTCAAGAAGCCTTCAATCAAGCTCACCAACTCCTCAAGCATTTACTTCATCTCTCATCCACTTTGAGGAAATCCAAGAAGGGCTTCTTCATTTGAGTAAAGCGTATTTATTGTTATATTCGCTCACTTAAGGAGCTATTCTTGTACTTATTTGTGCTCTAAACTGATTTTATCTTGTGAGCAATTGTTTTTGTTTTGGAGGGTTTCCAAAACAAGGAAAGGTTGATCCGAACCTGAAATCGGAGTGTATTGGGTCGGCTTGTACCCGGGAAACAAGTGGACTAGCTTGGGATAGCTAGTGTCGGAGTTTCCGACGGTTGTATTCGGGTTGAATACAAAGTATAGTGGATTGAAATTCCCAAGTAGGAGCTTGGGGAGTGGATGTAGGTGCAAGGTTGGCACCGAACCACTATAAATCATTGTATTTGTGGCATGCTTTATTGTTTCTCTTTAATTCTCCATTATATCCTTGCATTCTTGTTTTAAGTAATTAATCTCAAACCAAAGTCTCTCTCTTCATTCATCAAGTTTTTGATATATAATTTTTACAAGTAATTAGTTAAGCCTAAAATTTTTAAAACCCAATTCACCCCCCCTCTTGGGTTGCATAGCTGGGCAACAAGTGGTATCAGAGCCCGGTGCTCTAGCCCTTCTTTGATCTAACAATCAAAGAGCCAAAGATCTATGGCAACCCACGTCGGCACTTCTCTAGCCGAGGGGCAATCTACCAACCGACCTCCACTTTTCAATGGGTCTAACTACACCTATTGGAAAGCTCGGATGAAGATTTTCATACAAGCACTAGACTATGATATGTGGAGTATCATAGTGAACGGTCCACACACACCCACCAAGATAATAGATGGTGAGGAGTCAACCAAACCCGAAAGAGAATGGGATGAGGTTGATAAGAAATTGGCACAGTTAAATGCTAAAGCTATGAATGTTCTTTACTGTTCACTTGATGCAAATGAATTTAATCGCATTTCTACCTGTGCATCTGCTAAAGAAATATGGGATAGGTTAGAAGTAACCCATGAGGGAACAAATCAAGTAAAGGAGTCTAAAATAAACATGCTTGAACATAAATATGAGTTATTTAAAATGGAGCATGATGAGTCCATAACTGCTATGTTTACTCGCTTTACTGATATAATTAATGGTTTGAAGAGTCTTGGCAAATCTTATACTAACAGTGAACTTGTAAGGAAGATTCTCAGGTCATTGCCAAGAACCTAGGAAGCCAAGGTGACTGCTATCCAAGAAGCAAAGGACTTGAACACTCTACCTCTAGAAGAGCTTCTTGGATCCTTGATGACTCACGAGCTTAGCATGAAGCAACATCAAGAGGATGAAGTCAAAAAGAAGAGAACCATTGCCCTCAAATCCACAGCCTCTCCTGATGAAGAAACTGACGATACAGAAGATGAAGAACAGGATGAAGAAATGGCACTCATCACCCGAAGATTCAAGAAGTTCCTAAGAAAGAGGAAACAGGGGATGAGAAAGAGACCTTTCACAAAAGGGGAACAAAGCAAAGAGAAAGAAAAAGATCAACCCCTTATATGCTATGAGTGCAAGAAGCCGGGGTATTTCAAATCCGAATATCCACAATTGAAGAAAGGTCCCAAAAAGTTCAAAAAGAAGGCAATGATGGCCACATGGAGTGCGAGCGACGACTCAAGCTCCGATGAGGAGACCTCAACAGAACAAGCCAACCTGTGCCTTATGGCACATGATAATGAGGTAATTTCTGAAAACCCTAGTGATTTTACTTTTGAAGAATTGCATGAAGCCTTCAATGATTTAATTGATGAATTGAAGAAACTAGGAATGAAAAACAAAGAACTAAAACTGAAAAATCAGTCTTTAGTAAAACAAGCAGAAAATCTTTCAGTTGAAAAATCTACTTTGCTTCAAGAGAACCAAAGCCTAAAGAATGATATTAATAAGCTGAAACCTATAGTAGATAAATTCACCTTAAGTTCAAACAAACTAAATATGATTCTTGAAAATCAAAAGGCCGTATATGATAAGGCCAGACTTGGCTATAACCCCTTAAAGAAACAAAAATTTCTGAAAAATATTTATGTAAATTATTCAAGTAACAAGCCTACCAATACTACTTATTTTAAATGTGATAGAATAGGGCATAAATCTTACACTTGTGCAAACATAACTGTAAAGAAAATATGGGTTCCAAAAGGAACCATCTTGACTAACCAAAAAGGACCCAAGAAAGCTTGGGTACCTAAAACAAAAACTTGATATTTGTTTGCAGGTGTGTCTAGCATCCCATGGAGAAAACAGGAAATGGTATCTGGACAGTGGATGCTCGAGACACATGACTGGTGATGAATCACAATTCATCACGCTTGATGCTAAGGATGGAGGGATGGTCACCTTTGGAGATAATGGCAAAGGAAAGATCATCGGGATAGGTAACATTGGTATCACTCCCTCCAAATATATTGAAAATATTTTGTTAGTTAAAGGTTTAAAGCATAACTTACTTAGCATTAGTCAATTTTGTGATAAAGGGTATAAAGTAGTTTTTGAATCATCTGTTTGTATTGTGACTAGTCCTGTTAATGATGGCATCAAATTTATAGGACATAGACATGGCAATGTTTATATGGTAGATCTAAATGATTTAGCCAAATTAGACATGCAATGCCTAGTATCCTTAAATGCTAAAGTTAATGAGACTAGTTGGCTTTGGCATCGTAGACTTGCTCACATTAGCATGCATTCTCTTTCAAAATTAATTAAGAAAGAATTAGTTGATGGCTTGCCTAAACTGAATTTTGAAAAAGATAGGATTTGTGATGCATGTCAATTAGGTAAGCAAACTAGAGTTTCATTTAAATCCAAAAATATTGTTTCAACTTCTAGACCATTAGAGCTTTTGCATATGGATTTATTTGGACCAACTAGAACCACAAGTCTAGGAGGAAAACGATATGGTTTTGTAATAATAGATGATTATTCACGTTTTACTTGGGTTTTCTTTTTGGCACACAAAGATGAAACTTTTCATATTTTCACTAAATTTCATCGAAAAGTCACTAATGAAAAAGGATTTTCAATTCAAAATATTAGAAGTGACCATGGAACTGAATTTGAAAATCAAGACTTTGAAAAATTTTGTGATGAGAATGGAATCGGCCATAACTTCTCTGCTCCTAGAACACCCCAACAAAATGGGGTAGTTGAAAGGAAAAACAGAACCTTAGAAGAAATGGTCCGTACCATGCTTTGTGAAAGCAACCTTCCAAGATATTTTTGGGCGGAAGCTATTAACACAGCATGTTACATTCTAAATCGTGCTTTAATTAGACAATTTTTTAAGAAAACCCCCTATGAACTTTGGAAAGGAAGAAAACCAAATATTGCATATTTTCATGTTTTTGGTTGCCGATGTTTTGTATTAAATAATGGTAAGGAAAGACTTGGTAAATTTGATGCAAAATCAGATGAAGCAATCTTTCTGGGTTACTACTCTACTAGTAAAGCTTTTAGAGTTTTTAATAAAAGAACTTTAGTAGTTGAGGAGTCCATTCATGTTATCTTTGATGAATCTAACGATCTTCCTTCAAGGAAGAATGAGGGTGTTGATGATGCAGATCCATTAATAGAAGGTATGAAGGAGATCACTCTGAAAGATTCAGCCACTCCAGAGGACAAGGAACAAGAAGACAAACAAGATGAGATAGGTGAGGAAATTCAAGAATAACCTCAAGGTACAAATGACCTACCCAAGGAATGGAGGTATGTTCACAACCACCCTAAGGAGTTAATTATTGGTGATCCTATGCATGGTGTAAAAACTCGCTCTTCACTTAGAGATGTGTTTAATCATTGTGCTTTTGTATCTCATTTTGAACCTAAAACTATTGAAGAAGCTGAAAAAGATCATAATTGGATTAATGCAATGCAAGAGAACTTAATCAATTTGAAAGAAATAATGTTTGGACTTTGGTTTCAAGACCTAAAAACTGTTCAATAATTGGCACAAAATGGGTCTTTAGAAACAAATTAGATGAGCATGGTAATGTAATTAGAAATAAAGCAAGATTGGTTGCTAAAAGATATAATCAAGAAGAAGGGATTGATTTTGATGAAACCTTTGCACCAGTAGCTAGATTAGAAGCCATTAGACTTCTACTTGCATATGCTTGCTTTATGAAATTCAAATTGTTTCAAATGGATGTTAAAAGTGCATTTTTAAATGGATTTATTGCTGAAGAAGTTTATGTAGAACAACCCCCTGGATTTGAAAATCATGCCTTTCCTAATCATGTCTTTAAATTAAATAAGGCATTATATGGATTAAAACAAGCACCTAGAGCATGGTATGATAGACTAAGCAAATTTTTACTAAGTAATGGTTTTTCAAGAGGTAATGTAGATACAACCCTCTTTATCAAAAGAAATCAAAATGATATGTTAGTTATACAAATTTATGTTGATGACATAATTTTTGGGTCTACTAATGAATCCCTTTGTCAAGACTTTGCTAAGCTTATGCAGGGAGAGTTCGAGATGAGCATGATGGGAGAACTCACCTTCTTCCTCGGACTCCAGATCAAACAATCAAAAGAGGGAATCTCCATCACCCAAAGCAAGTACACCAAGGAACTACTCAAAAGATTTGGAATGGAGAACTCCAAACCCATTGGCACACCAATGAGTCCCTCATGTAAGCTTGACAAGGATGATGAAGGTAAATGTGTAGACTTAAAATACTATAGAGGCATGATTGGATCATTATATATTTAACTGCAAGTAGGCCTGATATCATGTTTAGTGTTTGTTTATGTGCTAGATATCAATCTAATCCTAAAGAATCTCATTTGAATGCTGTTAAAAGAATCCTTAGATACTTAAATGGTACTCAAACTTTAGGGTTATGGTACTCTAAGGACTCACAAATAGATTTATTAGGATATTCTGATGCTGACTTTGCTGGATGTAAACTAGATAGAAAAAGCACAAGTGGAACTTGTCAATTTCTTGGAGTTAACCTAATCTCATGGTTTAGCAAGAAACAAAATTCGGTAGCACTGTCTACGGCTGAGGCCGAATACATTGCAGCCGGAAGTTGTTGTGCTCAAATCTTGTGGATTAAGCAACAACTCGAAGACTTTGAAATTAAACTTAATGAAACACCAATAAGATGTGACAACACAAGTGCCATAAATCTATCTAAAAATCCTATTCAACACTCAAGATCCAAACATATTGAAATAAGACATCACTTCATAAGAGAACATGTTCAAAACAAAAATATAATTCTTGAATATGTTTGCACCGAAAATCAATTAGCTGATATCTTTACAAAGGCCCTTAGTGAGGATAGATTCTGTGAAATTAAAAGAAATCTAGGAATTCTTGATCCATTTGCCTGAATTATTTTTCAAATTCCAATGATTTATGGTCAAAATCTCCTAAGAGCTCAATTTCCAACACCTTTCTTGGTCCCAAAAGCTCAAGTTTTTCATTCTAAAAACTCATCTTAGAGCTAAACTCCTTCTCCCCAAAATTCAAATTTTTCTGGAATTTATTCACATTTTTCCTGATTTTCTGAACTTCAT